>NC_072773.1:12941257-13241257 GCF_022539595.1 Amphiprion ocellaris | reverse complement strand
AGTATATGCAGCTATAGAGCCTGCAAGTGTTACTTCTGCACAAATTTTAACACATGCATGCAAAACAAGCTTCAGTGGCTGCAGACAGTCATTTGTTCTTGTATGGAATACACTGACTCATTCAAGCTTAAATACCAGGTCCCTTCAGATCATGCATATTTCTTCTTTTCCATCATGGCCAACAAAGCAGCACTGTGATATACAGACAAGTCACAAATTAAAGGAAAATCAACATAAAATTTCTTGTATGCTGCCCGAACAGCCTTAGTGCACCTTTGCATTGATTTTTCCAAGTCTCTGGAACTCTACTGGAGGGATGAACTTCATCATTCCATTAGATATCCCCTCAATTGGGGTTTTGATGATGAGCGCTGCTGGTCTCAGAGCAGCTCCTGCTTTCTAACCAAGATACAATATAGCCGCAAAATAACAACAACGTAGGGAAGTGGAATAAAAAAATAAATAAATCAGCTCTACTCACTGAGACACTTCAATCAAAAACTCTATTTCAGTTCTTCAGCTTTGTGCTATATAGCGGACAGCTAAATGTTTGTCAGACCAGGCTCTGCAACGGAACCAAAGATGTGCCAAACGCATGTCCGACAACCAGGAAATAATCTCATAGAGTTTTAAGTGCATCGATATTCATGACAGTTTTCGAAGGTAGAGCTTCCTTTCTTTTCTAATTTGATGTAGCCATTTACTTGGACACATCTGATCTGTTTTGGTCAGTATTTTGAACTATACACAGGTTAATAAACTCTTCAGCCGGGGTCAATCTTTGAGTGATTTAAATTTCTAGTATCCTCTAACACGGTCCAAAATCCATTTTGGAGTGACAGCAGTAAATTTTAGGACAACGGTATGTTGAGTTAAATCAGCTGTCGACAACCTCAATTGCCTTAGTTTCTCTTCAGAAAGCACCCTGCATATCTCTCCCCCGTGCCCTCCACAGCTGTCTATCATGTATATGTCTGTCTGCAGAACCAGACACTGCTGCCTGAAATATGTGTCCTTCCTCTGAAATAAACACTGTCATCTGTCATTGGTTGGAATGGAGGAAGTGACACTTTGACAGACAGCTACATTTCCACACACAACAGGTGTGGAGTGGGAGGGAAGGGGTGTAGACAGAGCAGGGCACTACTGGTCCCCCTTATAATGGCAATGCTTTGTTGATCTAAAACAGATACATATCTACTGTAGATTAGTTTATTTGTTGAATAAATGCTGATTGTAAATTATGTATTTTAAATAATTAGTGGATTCACATAGACATGTTATATACTGGACTAACAGTCCTGTCTAATATAAAACTAATAAAATTTTCTTAGCAATGTTTAGCAATACCTTTAGCTTTATACAAGGACCCTTCTCAACCTTATCCTCATTTTTTCTTATTTTTTCAATAAGGTTTTTAAGTGTTTCAAATTAGTTCTGTCAGACTATCTTATCATCACAAATTTGATGTGAATAATTAGTTTCAGCCTGATGAATGCCACCTTTCTTGAGCAGGTGCACAACTGTGAGATTTCATTATTGGCATATTAACTGCTTTTCAATTGCCATGTAAGACACACAGCAGTTGGTACGGTAAATCTGCTGTAATAACAAGTGTATCAGTGTTCTTGGCATTAGCAGGCCATGATATGATGACTATCTATCTATCTATCTATCTATATCTATATCTATATATCTATCTACATATATATGTGTATATATATATATACACACACACACACACACACACACACACACACACACACACACACACACACACACACACACATACATGGCTGCAACTCATTGCATTTAGGTATGTAGATGTGGTCAAGACAACTTTCTGAAGTTCAAACTGAGCATCAGAATGGCTAAGAAAGGGGATTAATTGACTTTGAACGTGACATGGTTGTTGGTGCCAGATGGGCTGGTCTGAGTATTTCAGAAACTGCTGATCTACTAGTATTTTCACCTCAATCACGTGTAAGTTTTACAGAGAATGGTCCGAAAAAGAGAAAATATCCAGTGAGCAGCAGTTGTGGATGAAAATGCCATGTTGATGTGAGAGGTCAGAGGAGAATGAGCAGACTGGTTTGAGATGATAGAAGGGCAACTGCAACTCAAATAACTACTTGTTACCACCACGGAATGCAGAATGACATCTCTGAATGCACAACACATCAAACCTTGAAGAAGATGGGCTACAGCAGCAGAAGACCACACTGGGTGCCACTCCTCTCAGTTAATAACAGGAAACTGAGGCTACAATTTGCACAGACTCACCAAAATTGGACAATAGAAGATTGGAAAAACATTGCCTGGTCTCGATTTCAGCTTTGACATCCAGATGGTAGGGTCAGATTTTGGGTCAGATACACAACATGAAAGCATGGATCTATCCTGCCTTGTATCAACGGTTCAGGCTGCTGCTGGTGGCGTAATGGTGTGGGGGATATTTTCTTGGCACACTTTCTGTCCCTTAGTACCAATTGAGCATGGTTTCAACGCCACAGCCTACCTGAGTATTGTTGCTAACCGTGTCCATCCCTTTATGAACACAGTGAACCCATCTTCTGATGAGTACTTCCAGCAGGATAATGCACCATGTCACAAAGCTCGAATCATCTCAGACTGATTTCTCGAACATGATAATGAATTCATTGTACTCCAATGGCCTCCACAGTCACCAGATCTTAATCCAATGGAGCACTTTTGGGATGTGGTGGAATGGGAGATTGACATCATGGATGTGCATCCGACAAATCTGCAACTGCATGATGCTATCAAGTATGCCACGAAGAATCAAGGCAGTTCTGAAGGCAAAACAGGATCCAACCTTTTACTAGCAAAGTGTACCTAATAAAGCATGTATACACACACACACACACATACACACATACACACATATATATATATATATATATATATATATATATATATATATATATATATATATATATATATATATATATATATATATATATATATATATATATATATATATATATATATATATAAAAAATAAAATTATCCATGCAGTAGCTGATTGAATTGAGAACTAAAATCTCAATAGGCTATTAGGTTATTTCTAGTTTTTTTCGAAGCAACGAAACTGTAAAGATGTAAATATATATATTGCTTGTTTCTTTGGTCTTGATTCCAGAGAAAAGAAAATGTCTCGAACCAGTGCTCTGAAGGTCCTGGACCATGGGATGATTGGACCAGAGGGAGCAGATAACTGCCACAAGTTTGTGGACATCTTGGGCTTGAGAACCATCTTTCCTCTTTTCATGAAAACCCCCAAGAAAATGAAGAAAACTGGTGCTTCAGAGAAAGAACATGAAGGTCAGTCACAGATTTCAATGAGTCGGTGGTAACAGGATTCCTTCACAAAGGCTGCAGCTGCAAGCATGTCACTGTGACTTGTTGAGCCAAGCAGTGAAAACTGGGAGATACATTAACTTCTTGTTCACTTACATACCATCACCAGCAGCGGTAACCACATATCTCTCTGTTAAAACATTTGAGATCAATGTAATCTACACACACTGAAAATTTTCTGTACACATGCTCTGAAAAGCCTTGGTTGTGGACTACTTCAAGCACTACAACTAGCTAATCTCAGTTGATCTTTGTCGTAAAAGCCTGTCTATGTCTCTGGTTTTACCTCAGCTTCTATCACTCTCCATCTTCACTCGCTAGAGTTTCCAGTTTCCAGAGTTGTTCATTGTGCTGTAAATCACACCATCATTTTCCAAGGAGATTTTGGACCTGGTTGCAGACTTTAAACAGTGTTGCATATTGAAAGCGAGGCTTATAAGAACCCATCTAAATGCCAGTGGTCATTATTCTATAGCCATTTCATTGTTCAAACAACATATATCATAATTTAAAGTAAAAAAAAAAAAAAAAAAAAAAAAAAACACTTCCTATTGTTAATGACCTCAAACACTATCTCATTGTATTCAGATGTTTCAAAAATAGGACATGGAATACTGAGGGTCACTGGTTTATGTTAGCAAAAATTGTTTTGCATGTAATATATTGCCACAGACATGCACAACTTTGTTCATTTAACTGTCAGTTTTCCCAGTGTTCCGAGAAATCCCTCATAACTAATGAGCTAAATATGACATTTCTGTTCCGTATGTTGTAGATGATGACTGAAAGCTACTTCTTTAACAACCTTCAGCTGTCATTATTTTTATTTGTCAAAAAAACATACATTGCTGAAAGTACTCATTGAAATTATTGTAGATGTGTGCATTTCCTACTTCTCCAGCTTCTAGTTTTCTGCAGTGTGTTGTCACACCCATTTCCTGCAGACACACTCAGTCCTAATCTGTTCGTGTATCACGGTTTGCTGCCTCTTTGGCCTGTCAGTTTACACTATCAATCCAATCTTGATTGATTTTCCTGCCTGCGCTCTTGAACCTCTCTTGTCTCTGAATGAGAGATAGGAAATGCAAACAAGAGGAAGAGATGGGAAGAGAGAGCAAGAAAGACATAGGTCTATGTCATACAGGACAGGAGAATAAAACAGGGAGGAGCTGAAAGAAAAAGGAACCTTATCCATTTCTCTGCTCTTTGTTTGATTTCCGACATTCAAAATACGAAAACCCCTCCCATCTCTCTGTCTGTAATAATTAAGCTCCATACATCCGGTGGGACTCCCCAGCTCTGCCGAGGAGACCAAATTGTTTTCCATTGTGTCCCATCTCACCCAGGGAATTGATAAATTAACCTTCGACCCCACTGAGCAGCAGGAGAAACAGTAGGGCAGATAACCCAGCATAGCAGTGAAACCTTGGCCTTGGCAAGGCAAGACACTCTCCAAAGAGACAGGCTTTTGAAGTGATGTAAAAATCCACCATGGAGGTTCGTCTTCTCTGTGAAGTTTGGCAAGTCGAGGTCGAGATCTGTTTGTAATTCTTAGGGAAAGCTGTTGCTGGAGATCCACAGTATGGTGGTGTAAGGAGTAGGTTTTGAAGAGGTCAAAATCAGCAGCTGTGTCTGTTGACACCTCTTTTGCTGGGAGTTTAAGATGTTTGCAGTAAATGTTGTGGTAAGACTTTTAGTGGCCTTCAAAACCAACTATCAGTATATAAACCTGACAATGACTTCAAATCTTTGCACAAGTCATTGTGTAAATAAACATAAATACAAAGAAGTTCAGGGTGAAGGCGAAAGTAGGCAGGTGGCCATAACTACCAATGGGAGTTTTCAGACTGCAACCATAATAGATGCATATACAACCATTTTTTGAAAGTGTGTGAATTAGAATGTCAGATGGTTGCATTTGTGTGGGTGCATGATGATCATTGGGCTTATTTGCTGTCTCTCTGTGCAGCACGGTAACTACTGCACAATATATTGGGGTTGACAGTTGTAGTTTTCACTTACTTGGTCAGTCTTTTTCTACCTGCACTTTTCCTGCCTATGAGAGAAGCAATCCATTAAGCTCTTGCCATGTTCTAAAGAAGAGATGATCTATAGCTGAAGAGCAAAATTAGCTGTAAAGTAGAAGAGATGAATGGTTGTTGAGATATGCAAAAAAACAGACTGGCACACACAGACTTCGTCATTTATTAGTGAAATATTTAGAATTCAAGCTGCATTTGTAAAGCCTTTACTCACAAAAATGTCCAAGACGTCCCATAGAACATACTGCATGGTATAGTATAATCATAATAATTGTTGAATGTTAATCAGTTGTCCAGCTGTTAGTACCCCTTAGTTTTACTCCTTAGACATGCTAACCCTGTTGAATGGCCAAAGGGAATGGTGGCTTTTTTTGTATACCAAGTACTTTAACTGCTGCTCAGTTGGCCTTCAGCTGCACTCCCATCTCCTTGAGTAGCTTTTATGTTGATATTGCTAGAAACTAGGGCTGAAACGATTCCTTGAGTTATTCGAGTAATTTGATGACTAAAATTCCTTGAGGCAAAATTCTCTGATTCGAGGCTTTGTTTAATCCACTGCACACTAGACTCCAGGTCCCTACTTGGAAGAAGGCGGTCAGAGTCCGGACTCAGATGTCATCCTATACGGACCCAGACCTATAATCAATAAACTATAAGGGGATTTTAACTTTGACGAGACTCTTCTGTTTTGACCGGCGCGGCTTTTCTAGTCTTTACAGCGTTTAGCAGATCAGAGGCTGAACTACGAAGGAAATTTAACATAGTCAGGCTGTCTTTGTGTGAGTCAGCTCAACATAAACTATAACTTCAGTCAGAGTTAACAGACATGAAGGTGGTTTTTAACTTTCTTTGTTAACTCAGACTTTCTGCTTGAAACTCATCACACAAATAGGAGCGTTTAACGATCATTTGACTCCTTTTCCGTACTAAATGAACCGATAGCGAGCATGTTTTTTTAATGGAGAACAATGAGGAACAAATCAGATCAAAGTGAAACTAATGTTATGGATTGAATATTCTCTGTAATAGATACTAATAAACAGATCAGTTTTTGTATTTGTGTTCAGCTGCAGTATCAGCAGTTTAAACATAAAAACATATTTATGTGATTTCTGCATCACCAACTAAATACATATAGGTTCCCATGGCTTTGAGTTTTAGTTGAATATCCCTGTTCTATACTATATACAATCAAGCCTGAAATTATTCATACCCTGGCAAATTTTGATCAAAAGTTACTTTTATTCAACCAGCAAGTTTTTCTTGACTGGCAATGACACAGCCTTCCCCCAAAAGATAATAAGATGATGTACAAGGCATCATTGTGGAGAAATTATTCATCAGCTTCTATTTATTTATTTATTTTTAAACATTTAAACAAGAAGTGGCATGTCCAAAAGTTTGCATTGCAAACTGTCGCGGTCTATGGGAAAATCCAAGGGTCTATACCATTCCAAATAGTCCAAGCTGTTCTAAAGCATTCTGATTACCCTGATTCATTGGGAACAGCTGTTTTAATCAACACAGCAGGTGAAAAACAGCAGCACTCTGCAGTTGATTTGTGGACAGTCATGGCTAAGACAAAAGAGCTCCCTGAGGACTTACAGGTTCGCATTTTGGCTGCTCACAAGTTAGGGAAGGGCTGTAAGACCATATCAAAATGTTTTCAAGTTCCAGTTGCTACAGTGCAAAATATTATTAAAAAATACAAGACGTTCCACACTGTAGAAAATCTCAGAGGATGTGGTCGGAAGCCAAAAGTGACACCTGTGCTGACCAGGAGGATAGCGAGGCAGGTGAAAAAGAATGCAAGGATCACCACCTAGCCATCCTGGAGAATCTGGGCCCTGCTGGTGGCAACGTCTCAAAGCAGACAGTGTAACGGACACTGCACACTGCTGGGTTCCATGAACGCAGACCAAGGAGGACGCCACTTCTCCAGATAAGGCACATGAAAACCTACTGGGCCTTTACAAATGCTCATCTGGACAAAGAAGAAGATTTCTGATCTTCTGTTTTGTGGTCAGATGAAACAAAATTGAATTGTTCGGCCACAATGATGTAGCCTTCATTTGGCATATAGAAGGAGAAGCCTTCAACCCTAAGAACACCATCCCCACTGTCAAAAATGGTGGTGGGAACCTAATGTTTTGTGGATATTTTTCAGCCAATGGACCAGGGAACCTAATCACAGTAAGCGACACCATGAAAAAAAAAGGAATACATCAAGATTCTCAAGAACATCAGGCAGTCCGCAGAGAAATTTGGCCTTGGGCACCACTGGGCATTTTAGCACGACAGCTACCCAAAACACTCAATTAATCAGCAGAGTAATCAGTAGAATACTGGATTACTAAAATAATGGATAGCTGCAGCTCTACTAGAGACCCTTGGCAACATACCATGCTTGGTCAGACCTTTGTTTTTCCAGGCATGTTTTGCGACAAGCTTTGTGTACCTCAGCTTCTTGCACTTGTAGGCCTACTCCGCTGCATCCTCCCATTGCACTGTAAGCTCGATGATGTGAAAGAGATGGAGTGAGGCTGATCATAGTAGAAGATATGATCTCAGGTTGGTGGACTCGATTTCAGCTAAGCAGAAGAATCTCTGGCATAAGTCTACCACCATCTTCCAATGGCATATCCTGCTGAGCTGGTGTGGCGGATCTAGCTTGACCATCACTTTCTAGATATGTTAATTTGTCTGTTAATACGGTTTCTGCATGTTTGGCATTTTATCATTATAGGATATAAAATTATGAAAAATAACTCTAGCTAGTGAGTCCTGATCCGACGCCCATGATGGAGATCATGGCTGGTCAAAGCATTATTTAACTGATCAGTATCGGCTTTACTGAGCACAAACCTAATCCTGATCCCTCGTTTACGTCCACTGTGTCACAGGATGAGGCTAAAATGTCTGCAGTGTGGAAATATTTTAAATTGGATAGTGAAAGCAGTTTACCAGTCACTCGTAATATCTACAACGCAAGGATTTCACAAAGCAAGAGTAACAGAGCTGCATTCAATACTACTAATTTGATACGACACCCAAAAGTTCACTCAGGTAACTCAGTGGTCGCACAGCAGCAACACACACTGTACAAGACTTTAAAAAGGAGAGAAAAACATTTTCAAGACACTGGCAAGGCCAAAAAGTGTGCACATTCATCGTGCTGGATGAGCAGCCCATCGCTTTAGTAGAAAATACAGGTTTTTGACATTTTTAGGAGTTTTTGTGTGAAAAGACAGAAGTACCATATGTCGAGTGTTTGCACGTGATTTAAATCAAAGCGGCACTTTTTACGCAGCACCTGAGCTTTACAACAAGGATCACGACCAACTATGAGGTATTTTATCAGCTGTGACTGCTGTTACCATTTTATTATTCTATTTTTATTATAATGCTGCTCCAAGTGTGCTGTGACTGTGAATGTCAAAGTCAATCTATTACACCTCTTTAAAGTGGAATTTTGATTATATTTGAGTGCTGTAGTTTTATGCCATTAATGCAGTGCTAATGGAATTGCAAACGATTTATGAAGGCATATTTTACATTGTTTACTCCGTTATTATAGCAGCTACATATAATGCTGCACTCAGTGAAACTGAGGTATGTTACTTCCTTTGTTAATTTATAAAATACAAATAATATACGGTCATAGATTTGATGGACACTTTTTTTTCTTGTTGAGCATATACAGTGGATTCATTTTAATAACTTTTTTGTGCTTGAGGTGTACTGACTCCAACTGTAAGCAAAATGTTGTCAATTTGGGGTTTGGTATTGGCAGATATTCAATACTAAATGACTTGGATATGGTTAAAAAATAAGTTTGTCTATTGTCTTGACCCAAATAATGCAAAACCTTCAAATCCATGCTGCAGAGGTCTAATACAAGTTCATGCCTTCTTTTTTTTGTCTAAAGCTTTCTAAAAGTACACATTTAGACTGAATCTCAGAACAGTGCATTATGTTTGCAAGTACTAATAACAGATAGTTATTTGCTTGCATGGCTGCTTTTATCCCTCAGAGAGGTAACATTTATACAAATACATATGTTCTTATTAAAATTCACAACTATAAATGACTGTCTGACATCATCAAATTGAAAAGAATGAGCTTTGATTAGTTCAACATTCATGATTTCATCATTAGTCTATAATGAAATCATATTATTCTTTCTGATTAGACTTGGAACATGTACTGTATAGGATTTCCCTTCATGTCTCCATTGATTTGTCAAACAGCCATAGGTGTAATGAGATGCCTGTTATAATATATGACACAGTTAGTGAACCCTCCTTCTCTGTAAGGCTCCTAATTGAAAATGCCATGAATCAAGTGGCTCTCCTGAATAACACAATAACACTGTAGATTAATTAACTATCACATGCTTCAAACAAAAGTAATTAGGAGGTAGAGACCTCTCTGTCCTTGTATCTTTAGTCTGCTCTCTCTATGATAAACCTCAGTGCAAAGATTGATCCCTGTGAAATCCTGACTGTAATTGATGTAGCACAAATGACCAGGCATTGCCAGGCCATATTAGCATACAGAATAGCATAATTAATAGAGAGATTGTAAGTGGGAAGAAAAAACTCAAAGGAAACTAGAGGGGAAAAAAATCCAAACAAGTTACATTTTTCTCCTCATGAGTAACACTGACATTGTCGCAACACTGACATTCACCTTGGTTTAGGGTCTCAGTTTATTGGTGTATGTACTCTTTCATTACCACTGAAATGAGATTGTATGATGGAAATTGGTGGCAGCCGGTTGTTATATTTAGGTGGCTAATGATGCGAGCGAGTGTGAGAGGGAACAGAAGTAAACAACTAATTTACATGGCGAGGCACAATAGTCCTAGCTATGTCTCCAGCTCGGAAAAGTGTTTCTTTGTGTGCTCGTGTGAACGTGTGTGTTTGTTTGGTGGCGAGAGAGTGCTCAAGAGAGAGGCTGAGAGAGCAAACAGAGGCTTTTGTAATTGATAGATACTGAATGCCACACAAACACCTTCCAGTGCAGCGAATGCCCTTACCACGACCCTTATTTTCTAATGAATGCACTAAAATAGGTAATGAGTGAGCCATGCTGGCAGAAAGAGGTCTGTATTAGAAACACTGTCATATTGTATGCCTCTGCAGCTCTGGTGGATGTTAAAAGATGGAATAGCCCATTTAATAGAAACAGGATGCCTTTATTAAAGCAACCCTTCCCCCGACTCCAAAAAACTCAAAATGATGGCAGTTTCATTCCAGAGACAAAACATGGCTATTACTTTATCACTGGTATCTCTTCTCTGATATTAACAAAATGGAAAATTTGAAGCATATCTTCATAGCAGAATATATGACGTTAGATAAGTGACTTTAATAGAGGGACTTGGTTATCTGAATTTAATGATGAATGTTGCATCTCATATTTCAGTCAAAAGCAGAGACTTAAATGGAACTCTGATTTAATCCTCCTCCCGGCTCAGAGTGCCTTTGGCTCAGATTGAGATCAGTAATATTTTACATGATACAAGTTTGATTGGAATCTGTGTTGTCAGAGTCATGCTGTGTAATCCTATTATTATCCTATTATTAGTGCATTTCAGAGGAGAGATTTGCTGTTAGATCCTTGTGTAAAGATGCATCTAATTAACATCTTCTTCACGTTTGGTCTTTCCTCTGCTGGGGATTGATCATGTTCCATCCCTGTGAACTTTAATGAAATATGCTGTGGCATATTTAGATGTATATGAAAGATTTTATTCAGAACACTTAATATTCTGTTTATGAGGGGACATGCTTAACATCAAGAAAAAAATTATCACTCAGTAGTAGGAGGAATTTAATAACTCAGACCTTTTTCATATCAGCCGTTTATAATGTACCACAAGTTTTTTGAAGCGAGTCATTACTCAAGTTGAAACGAGTTTGCTGTATACTTTGAGCTTTATAAATTTTTTTGTAAAATACATAGTATCTTTTTGACCTAAAGGAATGGGGGAAAAATGTTTGATCCCATCCTTTAGCAAAGAAAGGATTCAGTGCTGATTGGTTAAACTTGGGGGAAAAAAAACAAGTTGTTTTTTTTCTGTAGTCTCGACCTACTTTTCAAATAGCAGTCTTCTAAAATTTACCATATAGGCTTACACAACAACACAGCAATGCAGCAACCATCTCTGCTCCTTTCAGTCATTAAAATTTGTGCATTATCATAGAACTGAAGTAACTACAGTAACTATAATTACTCCACCAAGGTATGCAGCGGAGTTATGTGATGATCGGCGTACGTTTGTCTGTCTGTTAGCAACGTTCCTCAAAAACAGACTAACGGATTTGGATGAAATTTTCAGGGAAGGTTACAAATGACACAAGGACCACCTGATTAGGCAGTGATGCGGCTCACAGTTTGGATCCACAGATTTGTTAAAGATTTCTGTATCATTGTGTGATAGTGGCATGGCGTCACTATAACTATGACTACAAGTGAACACTATGTCAGCAGACGATCACATGATTGCGATCCTACTACAAATCGATCGCTGTGGACTTAATAGGATTTATCTGTTGGAAGTGATATAAGGAACAATTGATTAAATTGGGGATGTTTCCGAGTCCCATCAATTCCGCTACATATTTAGATCATGCGATTTGGTATCTGTACATAACGTACACATGCATAACACACACCTGTCCTCAATGCAACATCATTTTTTATTAAAGATTTCATCCGTCGGAAATGATACGACGACTGAGCAGCGTTGGCGGAGTACTGCGCTCTCTGAGTGCTTATCTTGTTTGTCTTTGATCTGACACTGAAGCTGCAAAATTCTTGTCACCTCGTGAGTTTCGTGGATCCAACACTAGTAACAAAACAGAAAGATACAAGGGCTTATTATGGGGCTGTTTCTGTAGTGGAAAGACTCCTACGGTGACCCAAGGAACCTAGATCAAGTGTAACCCCTGTGCCGTAATTTCTGCCAACCAAAACATCTCTGCTCCTGAGTATCAAATCTCAGGAACCAACAGTCTATTTAGTGTATCGTGTATATTGTCACACACTGTTTAACACAAGAGATGTGTTAATAAAGAGTTACAATGGAATTCAGAGCCAGAATTTAGTGCTACTCTTTCAGACAGTGAATGCAGACTTTATAACCCTCTCACAGGGGCTAGCATGTGGTGCAGAAAGCTGATTGCTCTCTCCAGGGCACTGTTAGTTCAGACTCAATCTGTCTATCAGTGCAGTACCACCTATCTGTTCCTCTGTCGTTCAAAAGTACTCTCAATCAATAAATGAATTCAGGCCCCTTGGGGTTATTTGCATGTTAACTTAGTGCTCTTGAACTCCTTGGGCAAAGATGAGGCAAACAGCGAATAATTAATGAAGCATGAGTGAATGCTATCATTTGGAAATGCGCTGTGTATATCAATCTAGGAAGAGTTGACTGAGACCTTGTTCACTGCTCTAAAGCAGTTTATGGTGATGGAAAGACTTCATGCATTACTTTGAGGAGATGCCAACTCCATTAGCAGTGTGTCATTGCTGTCAAATATACAGCATGGCCGAGCCAGTTTACAGCAAATGGACATTTGTTTACTTGTCTTTCTCCTGCTTTCACAGTTTTTGTTATGTTGTTGGTTTGTGCTGTTTGTGCAGAATTTTGTGTTTCTTTTAAAATATAAGCAACTATGGAGGATTCTATAAATGCCAGAGTGAACTCAGATGGCTCTTGTTTATATGATTGTTCTGAGCAACAGGAGGTTCTTTGCTGTCACGACCACTATGCAGCTCTTGAGTTAACCACAAAATTACAAACTGGAGTTTACATACTACATTTAATGTGTTTTATGGTGTATGGATTTGACTTTTACCCCATCTGTCATGATCGATTCAACCCGCTCTTGCTGGTGACCTTTTTCGTAATATGTGCAAGCTGACCCCAGCTGAAGTTGCCTACATTGGACATTTGTAACAGCTTTGTACAACAAACTAGTCTTGTTTATGGACATTTGGAAGGTAAAATTGATTATTACTGTTTTGTGGGAGATTGTTATTAATTTGTTCCTTATGTTTGTACCCAACATTCAAGTGTAAAGCAAAACATGTAGATTAAGTATTGATTGCACACCTTTTTAAAGACAGATGAGGAAGCTGCTTTATTGAGCTTACCCTCTATTTGGTACATACAATGTATTTCCACCCCTTCGCAAATCTCAACGGAGCAGTCTCTGTTTAGTTTTAAACTCTTTGGGGAGAACATTCCACAGCCAGCGATCAATAGCCTCCCCGGCAGGGCGTAGAGGTGGCGACATCAATTACCACTTGGTTCAAGCTGATAAAGTAGTGTCCTTTTGGAAATGGCAGTTAGCCTCCTTGTCATTGTGTACAGGAAATAAGGTTGTCTACATTAAAGTAAGAGATCTGTGGGCTGAGCCAGTGTGCAGCTAGACCACATAGCTTTAACTGCATGTAATAACTGTTATACCAGTCAGTTATTGAAACTGTGAAGTCTGTTTAGAGTTTCACCTGCTCCTCTGATATACCATTATATATTTATTTTCAAAGAAATGTTGAAGGGATTTCATTGTGGCACACTATGACGTAAATACCTTTATTCTTCCTGTTAGTGGGCAAACCAGAGCTTAAAGGTGCAAGATGCAAGATTTGGTAGATAAATACAGCATTAATTTATCTGTAACTGAAAGGTGTATTGCAGTAATTGTGTGCTTCACAGAGAATGAAGTCCCTCTCTCTCTCTGTGTATGCTGTAATCTGAGCTTTTCTGTTCTATGTTTGTATCGTTGGTTTGGCCAGGTGTGTATGTTAGTGCATGTGAGTCCTTCCCTTTGAAACTGTTGGCCCTCCCTGTATTTATAAGCATGCTGAGAGTGATCTCCCACATGACACTGGAAAAGAGAAAATGAAGTCCAATGTTCAGGTGGTGCCCTCAAAATCCTATGAATTTAAAAACAAATTATTATATCTATCTCAACTCAATTATGTTCACTTGTTTAATTTTAGCTCAATGTAAGAGTTTCTACTGCTGCGCCTGGTTGTTCTAGTCTGAAATGCTAGTGTTCCAGTGACTTCCACTGGATCTGAAATGTTATACTCAGAACCTTTAACCACTGAGAGGAGGCACTGAACTAGTTAAGAAAAATTAAAAGCCCTAAAGTAAGCACATTTTAAGGCGTATGTACTTCTCTTTTAATTATTCACCATGCCAATACAGTGCCTAAAAAAAAATTAACCCCCTTGGAAGTTTCCCCCTTTTACTGCTTTTCAGCCATGACTTATGGTCAATTTAATTACTTTGACTTTTATTGACAAGAATTTATGAAAACGAACATTGCATCTGGCAAAAAAAAAACTCAAATTTGATCTCATCGTCCAAGAACCATCTTCTAGTTGACTTCAGTCTCTTACAGGCCTTCTAATGATCTCTTGTCCAGATTTAATAAGGGCAATACTGGAGGATGCACAGTTTCTCCCATCTCAGTTGCAGAAGCTTTTAACTTCTTTAGAGGAGTCATAGTTGTCTTGGTGGCCTCCCTCACCAATCTCTTTCTTGCTTGGTCACTCAGTTTTTGAGGACATCCTGCTCTAGTCAGGTTTACACATGCCACACTCCAATTTCCTAATGATGGGTTTAACTGGACTCCAAGAGATAATCTGTGACTTGGATATTTTCTTGTATCATCCCCTGAGTGGTGCTTTTCAATAGCCTTTTCACAGAGGTACTGAGTGTTCTTTTCCCTTCACAGTATACTTATAACCAGAAGAACTATTCACCATGGCTGGACCTTCCAGATACAGGTGTCTTTATACTACAAGCACTTTCAATGCACTCAGATGATCTCTATTTAAATATTTGTGTGACTTTTAGCATCAACTGGCTGAACCTGTGTTGAATTTGGTGAATTACTTTAAAGGGAGTGAATACTTATGCAGTCACTTATTCTAAGTTTTATATTATTAATTAATTACTTAAAATTTCATGCAAGTTTCTTTGTACCAAAGATCAAAGTGAATATTGCCTTCCATAGAGCCCTTTAAATTTACCAGATTGCATGAATGCAATCTCCCAATGTTTAAATTGGTTACAAATTTAAGGTGTCTTTTAATTCAATTCAATTCAATTCAGTTTAAACCTCGAGCAGAACCCGGCTCTTTATGTTACCCATCTGCCTGCTGGCCAGGCAGGTTGAGAAGGACAGAAGAGGTAGAGAGGTAGAGGTAGAGGGGAAGAGGGATGGAGAGGGGGAGGGATGGGAGAAGAGGGGGGTGGGGAACACAGACCATATAACACACAATTGGATACATGTATGATAAGCTAGATGATATATACAAAGTACAAGCTAACATTGAAACTGATTCATAGTTTACTGTTATGGTGTACGGCTCTGGCATTAAATATACTACATATATAGCCGGTAGTAAAATTCAAATAGCATGTAGATGAGCATATCAAGTATAGTAAGGGCAATGCAGAGTAGACTGGTGGAAATGGGCAGCTGGAAGCAGTGGACTGGAGGAAGGTCAGCAGCAGCATCCCACAGTGGACATGGTAGAGACTAGGCCAGTTAGTGGGACAGCAACCATAGATCTGAAGCATCCAGCTCTGGGACCAGGGACACTCAGAGAAAGGACACAGGGAGAAACAGAGTGAGTGTAATGCAATAACGGTACATATATTGAATATAAAGGTAGTTAGAGAAGGGCTCAGTGCATCCAGAGAGGTTCCCCAGCAGCCTAGGCCTATAGCAGCATAACTAGGGGCAGAATTAAGGGACGTCGAAAGGGGAAGTAAGTTGTGCAAATGAAGACACCAGCTCACCCCCTCAGGGTCCCCCAGTCAGCCCTAACTATAAGATTTGTCAAAAAGGAAGGTTTTAAGCCTAGTCTTAAAAATAGAGAGGGTGTCCGCCTCCCGAACCCAAACTGGGAGCTGGTTCCACAGGAGAGGTGCCTGATAACTGAAGGCTCTGCCTCACATTCTACTTTTAGAGATTCTAGAAACAACAAGTAAGCCTGCAGGCTGAGAGCGAAGAGTTCTGCTAGGATAATATGATACTAAAGGAATAAGCAGTGAAGTTAATCAATGTTTTTTCATGCTATTTGGTCAATTTTAGACTGTTTTCGCTGCTTAAGAAGCCCTGAAAGGCCCCAAAGCCCCGTTTCTATTAATAACTTCCTGTTTATGAGTAACATCAGTTTTGATGAACATGTATTCTTTTGTTTTGCCATGCTCTTCTCACTGGTGTTATGTCTGGCCTGACAGTCCTGATGAAGAATTTTTGAGTGTTTTAGGACAGTGATGACAGCATGAACAGAACAGGTGCACGTAAAAGGCCACCTTAAAATGTGTGGTAGACAAAGGTGTGGGTGTGAGCATGTCAGTTAGGCCCATAGCCAGGAACTTGAGTGTTCACAGCTCTTGCATTTGTGGTCTAAGAAATCATTTCAGACTGGATGTGTATAAATGTGACCTTAGCTAATGTCTGCCACCTTCACCAAGACCTTCAGGAAGCCAGCATAGACAAACTCATCAACTCTCTACGTTGCTGTGACTTATTTACTTGTGATGCTGCTTATTTATTCATCAAAATTTTAGTTGTTTAGGAAGATGTAAAGCCACATTCTTGCAGGCTGTAATTGCCTTGTTAATAATGAGTAAATGGATAGGAAGTTGAGCTAGAACATGAAGAGATTCAGTTTAATGGTAACAGTAACTGAGGAGACCAGAAGAGTTTTAAGTCAGCAGTTCTTTCATTCAGTTGAAGGCTTCTGACTCACATTCAGCAGTGATCAGCATTTGTCAATTTCTTTCAGCTTTTAGTGGAATATATTCTCCACTGGGCCTTTTCTTTCTGAAGCAGCAAGACTCCAGTTTGTTGTGTTTTGTGTTTCAGTGCATTTTTAGGCCTTGTTCTGCTTATATTGTTCATGCTGATAGATATTTATGTGTTCTGAAAGAACTGACATGAGCAGGTATTGCAGCCGCTTGGTTTCTCAGCCACCCTGTCTTGTGGGTAAAGACGCTGCAGGTCATAAGCGATTGCACAAAGGGAACTGACAGCAAGCATGACCCCCTTTAAAAAGCAGAAATGGAATTGATTCTTGTACTCTTGTTGCTTAGCAACTGGAAAGCCTTGTTGAGAGAGAATATTGACCTCTTGTTGATAAAGTCCAATTACATTTTTTCCTCCACTCTGTATATCCGGAGATGTTGCAGTGTCATATTCTACTCCCCCTGTGTGTACAGTGTATGTTTCATTCAATTTCATAGAGAAATGTTATACTGATTGTCACATACTGGTGCAGCCTGTGACTGAGAAGGTCTTTAAATGAGATAGCACATTTTATATAGCATGAATTGGTTTAACAGGGGCACTCAATGTGACTAACTCGTGTTTGTTGCTAATTTAGTCAATTAACACATTCTTAGAGCTCCTACTCACTAAATGGCCCCAGAGCTGCCACAGACAAATTTTTATCACCACGAAAACTGTAATTCAATCACAGCCAAAACCCTTGCACATGTTCAAGCATGCCCTAAAATGAAAATTGATTTCTAAATTTCATTAACATTTTCTTCTCCTCTTGTTCTGTGCACTCTCTGTTATAGTGGCCACGCTTAGCTGGATGCGTGCTGTAATTGCAAATTATCAAGTGCTAATCGATTTGTTCTTTCTGAGGGCCGTGAATGTAGGTGCGAATGAGCTTTGCAGTTACCAATTTTTTGAACGTGAGACTGTATTAACACGACACTGAGGAACATAAGTGTGGCTCATAGGTTAGTTAAAGCTCAATAATCTTAGCACTGTGATCTCTTTGATGTTCCTGTAGGTATACCTGCTGCGTGTGTTTGTCAGAGAGTTGCAGTTATCTTTTTGATGTTAGACAAACCTAAACTTCAGGGAAAGTTTTGCGATTTTTGCTTGGTGATAAAAACAAGGAAGTTTTTGCTTCACTTCTCACTTTACTTTTTTCAGAGCATGTCTGCTCCATCATCGCTTCCATGCTGAGAAATCTCAAGTCCCAACAGAGAAGCAGACTCCTCAACAAGTTCACAGAGAACGACTGTGAGAAGGTTAGTTTTCATCATCTTCCTGCTGTTTTCTTTTGTTTCTCTCCCTTTTTCACATTTTTTTTTGATTGCCAGCAGATTGCTTCATCAAGAAGCCTCAGCTGAAGTGTTCATGTGTGTTCATCATCCATATGCTGTGGTTACAGGTTATTTGCAGCCCCTTGAATCAGAACACGTCTTTGTATTTTCTAAATTTAAATGCCCTGAAAACATACTGCTTCAATCAGTTTCTTACTACAGGCAATAGAGCCCTACATGAACACACAATTTTCTACCAAGCTGTTTTGTTATTTCACACAAGAGACTTTTGGATTAGTGTATTTCTCTATACTCTTTTTAGCTATTTTGTGGGCTATGCTCAGTTGTGCACACATCTGGTTGTTCACGGATGTTGCCTGACCAGTCTCATTCAAATCTAATCAAAGCCACATTGCACAATCCTGCAGGAGCAAATTGGAAAAGTTTTTGTGTTAAATTGCAACCTTTAGAAGATTAGAATTTTAACTTGAATGGTTGCTTTTTAAATTATGAAAATGTAAGTTTTTAAAAAAAATATTTTCGGGCACTTTAAGAGCATTTTAACCCCTTGATGCCAATTGTCGCAAATTCACATCAAACCACTTTCATTCAGACTGCAGCCGAGGTAGTGTATCCAGTCCCCCAATGCCGGTTTGTGCATATTCAGTACGTACCTCTGAACGTTTTGCATGCACTGGTTTCACGTAGGACTGGTCGGTGTGGGACCTAATTATTATATATTTCTTCTATGTGTAATAGACATATTAACAATCCCCACTTAATTCAGTATCAGCTGGAAAGCAAAAAAAATATTTTTTCTTATATAATTGTAAATAAATTAAGACCAAACAAATTTTTTTCATCCTGTACAGGCCCATGGATTGCATGCTTTTAGGACTGTAATAATCAGTTTGTCAAATGAAAAAGTAACTGTTTGTATGACTGATTACTTGTTATTTTTCCAGAAAAAATTCCATCTTTTTATTGGTTTCAGCTTCCTAAATATGACATTTGCTGTTAGTTGTTATGATACTAGATATGATCATAAATACAATCTTTTTCAGATTTTGACTGACATTACGATAACTAATTTAAGAACATAACTTTAGACTCTGGAAAGCTGTCGTGAGAATTATCCAATTCCAAAAAAATTAACAGATTAATCAATAACGAAAGTTAGTTTTTCTTGCATGACCCTGGATGGAGCATTTTACAAAAGCAATGTTTTGCTTATGTCACATAATGCTTTGTTAATTAAAGCTAGTCACTAAGTTCTTAAAAATACCTGACTTACATTTAGAGATTTGATAATCTGTTTTTAACTTTGGACTAAAGCTTTGTGTAGCTTTATGTATGTTGGATATTAATAGTTATTTCTAGGTAGCTTAGACATGGGAACATGGTAGTAGAGCAAATGGGTAAATGACCTTAATCCTCTAAATTTCAAGCAGTTTCTGGGTGTTTTTCGCTCCTGTCACATTTTTATTTTCTCATTTGACAGTCTACCTAAGAATTCTGCACCTCTATGGAAACCGAACAACCATGGCTAGAAGTCGAGAGAACTCAAACTTGTCCTGTGTGCTGCATAACAAAGTTATAATTCCACATATCAATAACAGTAGAAACAATGAAAGCTGAATTTCTTGATTCAACATGTAAAACACTTCAAGTGCACAGGTATTTCAAATACTGGAGAAAAAAAATGCAGAATTTACCGACTGTACATATTCAACTACTCAGATTTTTGAATTGCATCAGTACTTGTCTCCTATCTGCTGGCTTCATGTCTTTGCCGAAGAGCTCAGTATTCATTCATTTATTCATTCATTCATTCATTCATTCATTCATTCATTCATTCATTCATTCATTCATTCATTCATTCATTCTCATATATATATATATATATATATATATATATGTATTTATTCATTCATTCTCATATATATATATATATATATATATATATATGTATTTAATCTGGTTACGGCAAATGGTTTTATTTATTTAACCTTTATTTTACCAGAAAGTCCCTTGAGATTTAAAATCTCATTTCCGAGGGAGACCTGGCCATTTGGGGATTAAAAAAAGAGACATAAAATAACTTGATTTTGATGAATTTTCACTTGTTTAAGCATCCATCCATTATCTATACACCGCTTAATCCTCACTAGGGTCGCGGGGGGTGCTGGAGCCTATCCCAGCTGACTCGGGCGAAGGCAGGGGACACCCTAGACAGGTCGCCAGTCTGTCGCAGGGCTACATACAAAGACAAACAATCACTCACACATTCACACCTACGGGCAATTTAGAGTAATCAATTAACCTCAGCATATTTTTGGACTGTGGGAGGAAGCCGGAGTACCCGGAGAAAACCCACGCATGCACAGGGAGAACATGCAAACTCCATGCAGAAAGATCCCGGGAAAGCCGGGACGCGAACCAGGGATCTTCTTGCTGCAAGGCTAAAGTGCTAACCACTACACCACTGTGCAGCCCTTGTTTAAGCATTATTTTGATAATAAAACATGTCACAAATGAGCAGTTCAAGGACTGCTGTAAAGTTGAAAGACAGAACACTTTGTGTTTCTTACAGTTTCTTGTTCTGATTCATGGTGTCATTTTGTTGAAAGACAACATACATTTGAAGCCTGCTGGCTGGTTTTGAGTTTCGAGGGGTTGAATATTTTTTGGTTTCTTTGTTTAGGCTTTAGCCACCACCATGGGAAAATCCCATACATTTTCTCCAGGATTTTATGGTTTCAGAAGTTCAGAATGTTCCAAGAAAGCCTGAATTTCCGATGCGTTTCTTAGCAGCTGTGGCTCTTCGTACTGTCCTTGGGTTCTTTGTCAACTTGCATAACAAGAAAAGCACTCAGAGAGTGCAGTACTCTGCCAAGGCTGTTCATTCCCCCATATGGCGTTGTCAGAAATACAGCAATTTTTTTTTTTAGAAATGCAACATTTGTTTATTAGTTATTGATGATCAGAAATCACGGCAACATAGAATGTGTCCATGTAATATAGATGTACCCACAAACAAAATGATCTTCCGTTGAGCACAGGTGTGTGCTATACATGTGTATGTTATGTACAGATACCGAATTGCATGACCTAAATATGAAGCGGGCGGCGGGAATTCATGGGACTCGGAAACACCCCCACAATTTAATCAATTGCTCCTTATAACATTTCCGATGAATAAGTCCCAATAAGTCTGCAGCGGTCAATTTGTAGTAGGATCACAATCATGTGATTGTCAGTAGGCAGCTGGCATAGTGTTCACTTGTTGTCATAGTTACAATGATGCTGTGCCGCTATCTCGCAATGACACAGAAATTTTTAAGGAATCCACGGATCCAGACTATATGCCACATCAATGCCAAAATCTAATCAGGTGGTGATTGTGTCATTTGTGACCTTCCCTGAAAATTTCATCCAAATCCATCTGTCCGTTGTTGAGTAATGTAGCACAAGGATGGAATAACAGATGGACAGACAAACGTATGCTGATCATCACATAGCTCCGCCTCGTTCCTTTGTATAAACTGGCTTCTAAATTCATGTCATATTAGAAGACATTTGACTGAAACAATCAGTTTCTATCCATTTTGACAGTCTGTTTTTTTTTCAGACACCAGATCTCTGAGTTTACATGGTCAGTTAAATACATTCATGTTCACATTCAGGTCACACAGTCACTCTGTACCTGTGTATACTGTGTGCCAAAGGCTACGGAACTTGAGAAAGTAATCTCAACTAAAGTTTTTTTTTCTTGAAACTCCCACAGTTCTAACGTGCAAAAATATCTGATATACAGTCTGTTGCTCAAGGCAATCTTGATACGACACTTAAATTTGAAACTGCCTGTCATTTTAGACAAATAGGAAATGCTTTCTCACTGCTAAATCATCCTAGAATTTCATTTCCGTCATTCATCTTCAGCACCTATTTGTTCATTTTAGCATTTACATAGGATTTCATTGGTAATGTCTTAATATAGTAAATTAGAATCTTAAAAATAATATACTTGTTCTCTTTGTTCATCACTTCATTAACCCTCTCTGCAAGAGTTCTGTCGCAAAAAGATTCGTAGATAATTCATTTAATACTGACGTATAAGGAGTAGATGATTCATATCTATTATTAAGTGACTATTAGCAAATTATAAGGGGTGCTGTGTATTTATCATGAACCATATCTTGTTCTGTCTCTGCTTTGTACACTCTCCCTTCACATTTCCCTTATTTTCACTGTTTTCTTCTATGCTGCATCTCTCACTTTCTCTCTGTCTGCCTCTGTTTCATTCTCTCTCCAGGTTGATCGATTGATGGAGTTGCATTTTAAGTACCTGGAGGCTGTTCAACAGGCTGACAAGAGGATCGAAGGGGAGAAACATGTAAGCATCTCTCCTTTTCCTTCTCTACATCCATCTCCCTCCTGTCTGATAAGATAAGATAAGATAGTCCTTTATTACTGATGATCTACCTTTCTATTTACTGGCTTTATCCCATGCAGCTTGTTAGATTGATGGATTCACACAAAATATGGGTATCTTCAGGTTTGCTTTGTAGATCACAAATAAAGAACCATCAAGGAATTGTCTCATTGCAACATTAGAAGTAGCTCTGTTCCACATTTGTTTTTTAATGTGGGTATGAGAATATAAAGCCGATGTGGCCAGTGTAACAGTGTATATATGGTAAATAGTTCCACTTACTGTAATTTGGCTTTCATGTAATTTATTGTTGTTGGCTCAATAGTGCCCTGTCTGGAGCTATAGTATGCAACTAACATTGATGCCACACTGTTAGTTCCTAAGAGGCGTGCACGAGCTAGGTTGTAGAGCACAGCACAAGCTTATAAATACATATTTTTTTATGTTCCTTTGTTTATTTTATGAGTGTATGTGCACTATGATCTACTCAGATGTTCATTGGAGTGTGATGACACATATTTTATGTTTTTATTTGCTTTATTATGTTTATGTGAAGTTTGAGACGCTCTGTAAGCTAGCTGTCTCGTGGGCATTAGCCTAAATTTATAGTGTGGTGTGCACAAGATGCCTGAGCCCACTGATGAGAGTGTTATTCTTATATTTACCAGGCACATATTTTGCTTTGGGCTGCACAGTGGCATCCTGGGTCACGTCCCTGCCTTTCTGGGATGTTTCTGCATGGAGTTTGCATGTTCTCTCTGTGCATGTGTGGGTTTTCTCCAGGTACTCTGGCTTCTTCCCACAGTCCAAAAACATGCTGAGGTTAATTGATACCTTTAAATTGTCCGTAGGTGTGAATGTGAGTGTGACTGTTTGTCTCTATATGTAGTCCTGTGACAGACTGGTGACCTGTCCAGATGTCCCCTGTCTTCACCCTAAGTCAGCTGGGATAGGCTCCAGCCCTCTGCGACCCTAATGAGGATTAAGCTGTATATAGATAATGGATGGATGTTTTGTTTTATGTCTTGTTTTGATATTGTATTACTGTGTATTATTCACTGTCAGTTCCTGAGAGGCGTACACGAGACACCTGAGCCCGCTAACACGAGTGTTTCTTACATTTACCAGATGGTACAATAAAAAGCACAGAGAAGACATTTCAGCATTCCAACTTCTTTAAAAATAAACACAACGCAGAGTCAAGGGGTTTTGAACCAGCTAGCAACAGAGTGTAACTGAACATGGTTATACCAGCAGGTTGTTCAAGTTTATAGCTGGAGAAATCCTGACTAAATTTGTAGTATCAATGCTGCTGCTTGCTCATACTAGTAATGATGAGTCATGTCAACCTAATGAATGCCTTTCAGCATCAGTATCAATTGTTTTCCTCCAAAAGGTCATCCGATATTGCTCGGACCCATTTAAATGGCATACAGTAGCATGCATTGTTATACATTACAGCTTTAAATCAGACTGGTGTTTTTGACAAAAACAAACAGTTACATGTACAAAGACGAGAACAAACTAAAAATTTGTCGATATGCTATTTTTCACATGCTGTAAGACATATCATTAGCAAAGCTGTCAACATCATGGCTGGATATTTCTTCTTAAAACAAAGTACTGATGAGCATCTCAAAAAGACAGATTCTGACATCTGGGGTTTCATTCATTACAGACTTGAGGAAGAAAGCTTGTCAACTTGCAGGGTGCAGCTCTTGGTCTCATTCATTTCCATTTTAAGCATGCTTGGTTGAATTACTCCAATAGTACCACTTGCCTTTGTTTAGGACAGCTTAACAGAATCATAGGTGTGTCGAGCTGCAGCAAATAGCGGAAGGCTTGGTGGAGAATGAGGTGGGAACTTTCTTTTGGAGACTTTATTGGACCATTTTCTGCCTTTTTATTTGATAATACCAGAAAAGAAATAGAACATGTAAGGAGAGAGTAGGGGAATGATGCACAGGAAATGGCCAGAGGAGCATTGATCCAGGGAGTCGCTGCTCAGGGACATTTGTGCCCATATGGACTGTGCACTCACCACTTGGCTATTAAGTCACTCTTCTGTATTTATTTTTGTATGTATTGTAATATGTAGTTTTAGGCAATCCTGTTCTGAGGCGCAAAGTATGTGATAAGGGAATGCAACTAATTTATGCACTCATACTGACCCATGCAGCAGAGAAAACTGTGGTATAAATGTGCAAAATCTGTGACATGCTGAGGTTTTTTTTTAACCCTCAAATCGAGCAGTTGAGGAAAGATAAAGCAGGAATGATAACCATCCATTAGAATTGTTCACGTTCAGGAAAAACGTCGACTTCAGTGCAATATCATCACGCAGTTATGGTTTTGTTATCGTCTACTAGATAAAAAAAATAAAAAACATTCAAATTGCATTCCAGATGTTCAGATACAAACCGCAGCCCCTGGTATAAAAGGTTGGGTTTTGCGATCAAAACGTCTATTTTGGTAGATAAGATGTGCAGTTCCACACAGCGTCACTTCCAAAGCCATGAGGGAAGAGACCTAAAATACCATCACAATCCTGCTGATAACCATATGACAGTTTACAGAGGAATGGAAAGTTTGATATCCGTTTGAGGCCCTATTGAGTTGTCAGTGTGTTGAGCTTTGGGCTGGACAGACCGATGGAGGGATACAGATGGAAGATAAGTGACCAGGCAGGGGATAATGGCGTGAACACAGAGACAAAGAGTGTCCTGTTGTTAAAAAGGTAGAAAAAATGCACATGCACAAACTGTAAATACAAGAAGAAGAAGAGTTAATAGAAAGGGAAATGCAGGGAGAAAGAATTTGAGTGAAAGGGGAAATGATGAGGGCCATTGTTGTGTGGGTAGAGACAGATAAGTGTTAGATTCCTATCTAAAGATTACAGAAGATTAATTTCTCAGACAGACATCGTGGAGGGATTGGCAAGAAAAGGCCAGACAGTTTGACATTTTCTCTCCCTCCTTCTCCGTTTCTCTCTCTGTCGCTGTCTCGTCTCTTCCTCCAGGATGGCAAAAGCATGACTTTGTGATAACGTGGTGATAAGAAGCCTTGTTTGTGTGTGCAGCTATCTTTGAAGCCATATGGTTAGTCTTCCCCACTTAAGAGCCATACTGTGAGCCAGATACACGTGAGGCAAACCATGATAAAATGTCTATTTGTGGCATAGCAACAATATTCTCTTCATTTCACTCCAAGTTGGAATATCTAACTTTTTACTGTTCCATGCAAAGCATCACTGTGTGGCACTCAGAGACATACTAGTGCATTTTAAAAAATGTAAGATATTGTGAAAAAGAGATTTTTTTTGTAGTTGAAATCAAACAGTTATGTTTAACATAACGTGCTAAACATGATCAGCATTTTGAAAATACTGTATTTTTACGTGTGCAGAGTGATCTAATTTAATAAAGGATTCAGTGCATTTTGCTGCAGCTGAAATACACCATGCCAGAGAATTCATGAAACAATGTGAGTGCACTGTTGTCCTCTTATGTGCTTGTTAACATGCGACACATTGAAGAAGCTTCAGTAGAAATCAACTGAACTTCTCTTGTAGGTTCTTGAAGATGTTTCACCTCTAATCCAAGAGGTTTCTTTTGTTCTGACTAATGGGGAGTTACAGAATTTATAAGTCGCTCCAGCTCACATGGCCCATTAACGACCCAGTCAGTTTTTCATGTGTTGCCTTGATGCTTCTTTTACCTCATCTCAGAATTATTTTTGGTTATTTCTTTTTGCTGACACATATTGCAGGCCAGTATTCTATATTACCGCTAACTTTGCCTTTACACATGATAGACCACAGTAACATTGTTTCCTGTATTTAGGATAAATTCCCATGTTGATAAGCTGATCACTAGAAGTGTAAACGGGTGGGTAATTGAGTTGTCCAGGCCTTTTCAGACAATGCTACCAGCTCTGCTTTGCAGAGGGTGACACGAAAGGGACTTGGTTCCTGTGTGATACAGTGAGAGAAAATGTAAACACAGGGGTAATGTGTGTTTTGTGTGTTATATATTTGTGATTTAGGCTTACATGCTACTTTTTGTGTCTTCGCTGAAGTCGGATTGTGAGATTTGTGTAAATGTGCCGCAAGCGACTGTATCCCCTCCCAAAAAAGGAGCTGAGTTGTCCTGGAAACCAAGATAATTTTTTTTCCCTACTTTAAGAAATGGAGACACAGTTTACATTGTTTCAAGTTTTGTGCATTTTTAATGAGCGTTAGTTGACAGCAGCAAGGCCAAGCTTTGGGACTATTTCACAATGCAATAACGCTCTGCTTTATAATAAAACAAAATTCTAGCCCATTGTTTTACCCAGAGGCTACATAGGAGACAAATGCCCTCCATTTAATGACTTTAATAATCGTAGGAATTTCAGTGGAAATCTACTGGACTTCTCTTGAAGGTTCTTGAAGACGTTTCACTTGTCATCCAAGAGGCTTCTTCAGTTCTAACTGTCTAATAATGAGTTACAGAATTTATATTCACTCCAGCTCACATGGCTAATGGCCCATTAACAAACCGGGACTCACATGGCTCAAGGTGTGAATTGTTGTGAAACCAAGACAGCAATCATGATGATGGAGCTCCCAGTTCACACAATAAAGAATGTGAATCTGCTAAATCAGGAGTGACTCAAGATGTTAACAATGGCAAAACTTCCTGGAGAGAGACCTTATCACTACGTTATAGGTGTTTGATAAGTGGTCCCACCTCATTTCTAAACAGAGATGGCTGTTCCAGTTTGACATAGATAGCATTCTTCACTCTTCTCTCTGATCTCTCTGTCAAGAGAGAATCTCTGTAGTGTTTTCTACAGAAGCTCCTATGATTACCATGAACTGGATTACTGAGACATGAGAATCTACAGACAAATTTGACACATCGACCTTCTGATCACACTGTTTACCAGTTCAAACCTCTACTGTGTAGCTTGAGGCTGTTGTCTTTTCAAAATACTGAATTTACCTTCATGTCATTTTAATGAAATTCTGAAATTATTTTGCATTGTTCAGATTTTTAAGCTACTTTCACAAAATGTCACTCTTGACCTTATAGACAAGTACATTTCACAGTGTTGAGATTTCCTCTATTTACTGTGCTGTGTTGGGTATGAAAGACACTGCTGTTGCACGTTACCTCATTTGTTTTCTATGTCCTCTGTTGCCCAGTAGGTCTTCCTGTCTAATGCTGAAAACACCCAAATGATATTTTAAGCTTGTGAATCAAAACTTCCACCGAATGCCATGTTACATTAAATAAGGTGATAAAGACGCCAACCCAGTTCTGTCCAGTGCCTCGTCTGAATCAGCTGCTGTCAGCAGCAGTGTTTTATCTCTCTCTGCTGTGCCTTTTGGTTTCCCCCAGTTAAGCTTGTATTTTAGGGGTGGTAAGCAAAATGTTTTTCCTCTGCAACATATTATCCATAGATTTCTCAAGAGGATAGCAAAGAAAAAACTGCTGCTGCTTTTTCTCCGCATCTCCAGCCCAGTCCCTTTAATAAGCTGCTTATTTTCCTCCCACCTCAGTATCTCTCTTCTCTCCTCTTTCTGTCCTTCTGATTCTCTTCTTCTCTCCCTTAAAGCTACTTTCTCCATCCTGCTGTATTTTAATTTTTGATTCCCTTCTCCTCTGTTTCTTTTACCCCTCTTTTCTGTAACCCATCTTTCTTTATGTCCAATCTCTTGCCTGCTTTTTTAATTGCTTTTGATGCGCTCATTTGCAAATTCTCTTCTTTTAGTGTTCTTTCTGCATCCTTTTCAGTTTCCCTTCATCCTCCACTTCTGTTCTACTTCACACCTTCTAACTGTCCCTCCTTCCCTCTTCCTATTATTTCTTTCTTCCTCTCATCTAATGCCACAGCTTTCACCTTTCTTTCTGCTACCTTTCTTCCAAACCTCCTTTCTTCTTTTGGTAACCGCTCTTTGAGATTGATGAAGCTCAGCAAAACGTGGCTGGAGCCGACCTCAATACTGTAAAATGCCTCAGTGCACTTTCCTAGCACTCAGAACCCAGTTGGTAGTTGTGTGTATGTGTGATAGAGTATGTGCGTTTCCTTTACTGAGCTGCAGCGAAACCATACAGCTGAAACGGACTATTTTAGCTTTGCTGACTGTAGACATTTTCAAAGAATCGTCTGTGTTTAGTTGGAATTGGTTTTGCACCTGGATGTGATATATTTAGTTTTCATAAATTACGTATAAGAATAAATGTTCGCCTTTACTCGCTCTCTCTCTCTCTCTCTGCCTGTTTCCTCATTCACACACTCGACATTTTGTTTGTTTCGCAGCTTGTTTATCTTTCTGTCATTGTTTCTCTTTCTTTTCTGGTTCTTAAAAGTCACGGGAGGAAAGACATTGTATGTGCTGGGATGTTTTCAGGTTTACATATTTACTCTTTGTGCAAGGAAGCGTGTTTTGTCCCTAAAGAATCCACCTCTTATGTGCTTGTTAACATGTGACACATTGAAGAAGCTTCAGTAGAAATCAACTGAACTTCTCTTGTAGGTTCTTGAAGATGTTTCACCTCTAATCCAAGAGGTTTCTTTTGTTCTGACTAATGGGGAGTTACAGAATTTATAAGTCGCTCCAGCTCACATGGCCCATTAACGACCCAGTCAGTTTTTCATGTGTTGCCTTGATGCTTCTTTTACCTCATCTCAGAATTATTTTTGGTTATTTCTTTTTGCTGACACACATTGCAGGCCAGTATTTTATGTTACCGCTAACCTTGCCTTTACACATGATAGACCACAGTAACATTGTTTCCTATATTTAGGATAAATTCCCATGTTGATAAGCTGATCACTAGAAATGTAAACGGGTGGGTAATTGAGTTGTACAGGCCTTTTCAGACAATGCTACCAGCTCTGCTTTGCAGAGGGTGACACGAAAGGGACTTGGTTCCTGTGTGATACAGTGAGAGAAAATGTAAACACAGGGGTAATGTGTGTTTTGTGTGTTATATATTTGTGATTTAGGCTTACATGCTACTTTTTGTGTCTTCGCTGAAGTCGGATTGTGAGATTTGTGTAAATGTGCCGCAAGCTACTGTATCCCCTCCCAAAAAAGGAGCTGAGTTGTCCTGGAAACCAAGATAATTTTTTTTCCCTACTGGAAGAAATGGAGACACAGTTTACATTGTTTCAAGTTTTGTGCATTTTTAATGAGCGTTAGTTGACAGCAGCAAGGCCAAGCTTTGGGACTATTTCACAATGCAATAACGCTCTGCTTTATAATAAAACAAAATTCTAGGCCATTGTTTTACCCAGAGGCTACATAGGAGACAAATGCCCTCCATTTAATGACTTTAATAATCGTAGGAATTTCAGTGGAAATCTACTGGACTTCTCTTGAAGGTTCTTGAAGACGTTTCACTTGTCATCCAAGAGGCTTCTTCAGTTCTAACTGACTAATAATGAGTTACAGAATTTATATTCACTCCAGCTCACATGGCTAATGGCCCATTAACAAACCGGGACTCACATGGCTCAAGGTGTGAATTGTTGTGAAACCAAGACAGCAATCATGATGATGGAGCTCCCAGTTCACACAATAAAGAATGTGAATCTGCTAAATCAGGAGTGACTCAAGATGTTAACAATGGCAAAACTTCCTGGAGAGAGACCTTATCACTACGTTATAGGTGTTTGATAAGTGGTCCCACCTCATTTCTAAACAGAGATGGCTGTTCCAGTTTGACATAGATAGCATTCTTCACTCTTCTCTCTGATCTCTCTGTCAAGAGAGAATCTCTGTAGTGTTTTCTACAGAAGCTCCTATGATTACCATGAACTGGATTACTGAGACATGAGAATCTACAGACAAATTTGACACATCGACCTTCTGATCACACTGTTTACCAGTTCAAACCTCTACTGTGTAGCTTGAGGCTGTTGTCTTTTCAAAATACTGAATTTACCTTCATGTCATTTTAATGAAATTCTGAAATTATTTTGCATTGTTCAGATTTTTAAGCTACTTTCACAAAATGTCACTCTTGACCTTATAGACAAGTACATTTCACAGTGTTGAGATTTCCTCTATTTACTGTGTTGTGTTGGGTATGAAAAGACAATGCTGTTGCACGTTACCTCATTTGTTTTCTATGTCCTCTGTTGCCCAGTAGGTCTTCCTGTCTAATGCTGAAAACACCCAAATGATATTTTAAGCTTGTGAATCAAAACTTCCACCGAATGCCATGTTACATTAAATAAGGTGATAAAGACGCCAACCCAGTTCTGTCCAGTGCCTCGTCTGAATCAGCTGCTGTCAGCAGCAGTGTTTTATCTCTCTCTGCTGTGCCTTTTGGTTTCCCCCAGTTAAGCTTGTATTTTAGGGGTGGTAAGCAAAATGTTTTTCCTCTGCAACATATTATCCATAGATTTCTCAAGAGGATAGCAAAGAAAAAACTGCTGCTGCTTTTTCTCCGCATCTCCAGCCCAGTCCCTTTAATAAGCTGCTTATTTTCCTCCCACCTCAGTATCTCTCTTCTCTCCTCTTTCTGTCCTTCTGATTCTCTTCTTCTCTCCCTTAAAGCTACTTTCTCCATCCTGCTGTATTTTAATTTTTGATTCCCTTCTCCTCTGTTTCTTTTACCCCTCTTTTCTGTAACCCATCTTTCTTTATGTCCAATCTCTTGCCTGCTTTTTTAATTGCTTTTGATGCGCTCATTTGCAAATTCTCTTCTTTTAGTGTTCTTTCTGCATCCTTTTCAGTTTCCCTTCATCCTCCACTTCTGTTCTACTTCACACCTTCTAACTGTCCCTCCTTCCCTCTTCCTATTATTTCTTTCTTCCTCTCATCTAATGCCACAGCTTTCACCTTTCTTTCTGCTACCTTTCTTCCAAACCTCCTTTCTTCTTTTGGTAACCGCTCTTTGAGATTGATGAAGCTCAGCAAAACGTGGCTGGAGCCGACCTCAATACTGTAAAATGCCTCAGTGCACTTTCCTAGCACTCAGAACCCAGTTGGTAGTTGTGTGTATGTGTGATAGAGTATGTGCGTTTCCTTTACTGAGCTGCAGCGAAACCATACAGCTGAAACGGACTATTTTAGCTTTGCTGACTGTAGACATTTTCAAAGAATCGTCTGTGTTTAGTTGGAATTGGTTTTGCACCTGGATGTGATATATTTAGTTTTCATAAATTACGTATAAGAATAAATGTTCGCCTTTACTCGCTCTCTCTCTCTCTCTCTGCCTGTTTCCTCATTCACACACTCGACATTTTGTTTGTTTCGCAGCTTGTTTATCTTTCTGTCATTGTTTCTCTTTCTTTTCTGGTTCTTAAAAGTCACCATTCATTCGACCAGGGTTACGTGAAACTATGACTTGCAGGTGGATGGATGATTGTACAAACAGATTCAGTTGAAGTGAATATATGGTTGTATTATCGCAACACGGAATAGAGGAATCCATAGATCAATGGCCAGGGTTACAAGTCCAGTATGGACGCTGGTAATTTCAAAGAAAAATATCATTCCAACCTGTAACATAGAATTAGACCAAGAAATACTGAAGCAGGTTCATCATTTGAAGTATCTCGGTTCATGGATGTCATCAGATGGGAGGTGTAAAACAGATATCAGATGAAGCGTAGCGATGGCAAGGACAGATAGTAATTGGCATCCATATGAGGACTGTCAGCTGTTACATCCTACCACTTCTGATGTACGGATGTGAATCTTGGAACATAAATAATCAAATGTCAAGCAAAATCACTGCAGCAGAGATGTGGTTTTACGGACGCATGCTACACAAATCTTATACATCCAGAATAACGAATGAAGATGTTTTAAAATGACTAAACACAAATTATACACTATTGAACAAAATTAGGAAATGGCAAGCAACATTTTTTGGACACATCATATGAAACGAGACCTTGGAATATATCATCATAACTGGAAAAAATTAATAGGAAGAGAGGATGAGGCAGATGGAGAATGAAAGTGATAGACGAACTGACATCATGGCTGCACATGGAACGGGCAACAGTCACAATTCAGAAAGCTAAAGATCAGACTAGGTGGAGGGAAATGATTGCCTACGCAGAATGGCATGGCACTTGATTGATTGACTGACCATTCGTTCATTTGAATACAGATTGTTATGATACACTGACTGCAGTGCAACCAGCACATTCATGTTTGGATTGTTTTATTTCAGTTCAAGAGGTCTTAACTCTTAATCCCAGTTCAAAGGGAAGTCTGTCCTTTTGCATGAAGAATCGTCCTTGGCAAGGATGATACTAAATTTCTGCAAATATGGCTCAGGGGCTCTTTGCTGGAGGGGTTGTGTTGTTTTCTTTTTAAAGCTTCCAACTTGGAGTTATCTTGTCAGTCAGTATTTTGGGACATTCTTTGTGCCATCTGTAGATGTCGCCTCTTCAACAGCTTTTGTACTGATTCAGCCCAGTATCATCACACTCCCAACTCTGGTTCACTCTCTGGACTATGCATTCACTGTGGTAGTCCTGGCCAGGTTCAAGCCTCCCTAAAAATTCTCAAAAATGTAGTGTCAGTTGGGTTCTAATTTGTATCCAGAGAAACAGTGAAAGAAGCTGCTGAAGATGAGGAATAAGAAGTTTCTTGGAACACAACATGGACTGTTTTCCACTATCTGACATTTTACCATTTGGACAGACTTCAGCACAGGCTGTCCATCCATCCTATTAGCTGGTTGTCTCATGTTCTCACAAAGTTGCTGTTTTTGTTTCCTCCAAGTTTACCCTTTTATCAACCTCTGTATCACTGCTTTATAATGAGGCTATCCAACCTCCTCTTCTTGTTTGCTTGAGCCTCATGAAGAACATTATGTCCTACACACACACACATACACAACACGACACAGTCACAGTGGGTTTTTGCAAAATTGCTGACAAAGGAATCAATTTAATTCTGCATATAAGTATTCCAGTGGAAACGCAAGCCGAGGAATAACAACCAGACACACTCACTCCTCCAAAAGCTGATGCACGTTCAAGGAACATGACAGATAAATGCTCTTGTTCAAAGATGCTCAGACATTTCTTGCTCACATGCCATACACAGACACCAGCTTCAACTGCATGGTTTACAATGGGCACGACAAGACTCGCAGCGCACACACAGTCTTCCATAAATCATACACACCCCATCACGCAAACACACAAGCACAGTGTGTCTGAGTTACAGTAAAGGGACTGAGACCGAAAATCACTGCTTATTACTTTGTCTGTACTGTAGCCAGGCTGCCAGGCTCCCCTGAGGTTGCAGTAATTTACTTGTCCAATCCCTGCTTTCAACACATTATTCTTTCTCCACTTCTTCTGTCCGGTGTTCGCCAGAGGGTCTGAGCTGACACACAAAAGATATTGGCCGCAATGTCAAAATTCAAGAGTAGACAAAACTCTGCGGCTGTAATGAGTGCTGATACACTGCCCATGTCGCCTTCTGTTTTAATATCACAAGTGCCTGCCTCCACTACTCACAATAATGAATATTTAATGCATCAGCCATTGTTCAAAACCTTCCGCTCCCTGCACGGATTCAAAGGTCTGGCTTGATTCATCATGTATTGAACATCTCTTTGCTGTTTCATCAGTGAGCCTCCCTGGAGGGTGCGGCAGTTGACTTATCTAAGACCTTAATTGAAAATGCTTTTCTTACTTTTTCTCCTTTATGAGACCACATTTTGCTATAGCCAAAGAGGAGGAATTATCACTGGCATAAAGGACTTATAGAAGTAAACGTCCCGCATAGACAATTTCTTACAGATGGAGTATTTTAAGGATCCTTCTGCTTCTTGGTTATAGAAGTCCAAGATATAAGCATGTGCAGCTACTTAAAAGCTTGCAATGAAAAGGCATTGTGGACTAGTAACATCTAACACAGTTTTCTGCATAGGTTTGTAGCTTCAGGATCACGAGGATTGCAGTACTAGTACCTATAGTACTGCTAAAAAATCCAGGACACTCCCGTGAGTATGTGAAATTACAGTCAGTGTTGAAATAACTTTGAGAACCAGTTGCTGATATGCGGATTCTGAGCACATTGCAAAGTTCTAAAAGCAAAAAAAACTATGAACAAAAATTAAGCACTTTTAACACCTGAAACAACAGGAACACGATTTTCTCAGAATTACTGAAGGTTAAGCAGTCGGAAGCTGTTAGTTCCTTATGGTCTCACTAATTAAGTCATGTAGCATACAGTGCCAGTAGATGAAGTGTCAGATGATTTTAACAAGGACTACAAGCCTCTGTTTCAGAGGTTTCTGACTATTTATGTCTGACATAGCTGGCAGCACTTTACATGAACTCAAATTTTCCTTCATCAGCATCACATATGAAGATTCAAATTCAGTTGATTTTAATGTAGTTGTTAATGTAGTAAGATCATATTTCAGAAGTTTTTCCTGGGTTGACATTTTTTGTGATTTGCTAAATGTGAAAATTGTCTCAGATTAATGTGATGACTCCATAAACACCACACACAATGGTAAAACACATTAAACACAAACACAAATGAAAGCATGAGCCTGAGATTAAAAAGAAAAAAATCACAAATGACTTACCCATTCCTTTTACTGATTATTTCATTTGTTTATCCACAATGTAAGGCTAATAATTTTAACCATTGCACTCTTACTTGTTTCAAATGTTTGTCCATTTCGATAAATTATCCAGTCGTGCGTAGATTACTTTTTATTTAGACTTTTATTTTTATTCCAATATTTTTGATTAAGTATTTCAAAGATACTGAACAAAAGCTGATATTTTGGGGAACAGGATCACATTGTCGGACACATCTATCCAAATTGTTCTGAACGATTTCAAGTTGTGGACCTTCTAATGTTCAATACCTTTTGTAGCTGATACCAGTTACAGTGACATGGATTGTGCTCAGGGACGAAAGCACCACCTCTCAATAATTATTGCTTCAGAACTCAATTTTTCATGTGTTGCCTTGATGCTTCTTTTACCTCATCTCAGAATTATTTTTGGTTATTTCTTTTTGCTGACACACATTGCAGGCCAGTATTCTATGTTACCGCTAACCTTGCCTTTACACATGATAGACCACAGTAACATTGTTTCCTATATTTAGGATAAATTCCCATGTTGATAAGCTGATCACTAGAAATGTAAACTGGTGGGTAATTGAGTTGTCCAGGCCTTTTCAGACAATGCTACCAGCTCTGCTTTGCAGAGGGTGACACGAAAGGGACTTGGTTCCTGTGTGATACAGTGAGAGAAAATATAAACACAGGTGTAATGTGTGTTTTGTGTGTCATATATTTGCGATTTAGGCTTACATGTTATTTTTTGTGTCTTCGCTGAAGTCGGATTGTGAGATTTGTGTAAATGTGCTGCAGGCTACTGTATCCCCTCCCAAAAAGGCGCTGAGTTGTCCTGGAAACTAAGATATTTTTTTTTCCCTACTGGAAGAAATGGAGACACAGTTTACATTGTTTCAAGTTTTGTGCATTTTTAATGAGCGTTAGTTGACAGCAGCAAGGCCAAGCTTTGGGACTATTTCACAATGCGACAACGCTCTGTTTTGTAATAAAACAAAATTCTAGGCCATTTTTTTACCCAGAGGCTGCACAGGAGACAAATGCCCTCCATTTAATAACTTTATTAATTGTTGGAGCTTCAGTGGAAATCTACTGGACTTCTCTTGAAGGTTCTTGAAGACGTTTCACTTGTCATCCAAGAGGCTTCTTCAGGTGGCTGGCTAATGGAGAGTTACAGAATTTATAGTCCTGGTTCACCCCAAGGATAAAACACAATCGCACAAGTGGACCAATGTTAAGTATGCAGTCCAGTGCAGTGAATAGTGCACAGACTTGTACTGAGGAGAACCTAAACAACAACTTCACAAGCGGATGGGTCAACACAGGAGAGCCAACTCCTTAAGGCAAAACTCAGCAGTCCACCTACATCTGCAGGATAAGGAACATTCCTTTGAGGACAGCAATGTTCACATTTTGGAGAGGATAGATGGTTTGAAAGAGGAGTACAGGAATCCTTATATGTCAAATTGGAACAGCCATCTCTAAACAGAGGAGGGGGTTTGTGGCACCACTTATCAAACACCTATAATATGATGATATGGTCTCTCTCCAGAAAGTTTCGCCATCTGTAACATCTTGAGTCTCTCCTGACATGGCAGATTCACATCCTTTGTTATGCAACTGGCATGTTTCACCACCATGATCACTGTTGTTGTTGGACCCCCTGGTTTCACAACAAGTCACACCTTGAGGCATGTGAGTCCCGGTTTGTTAATGGACCATTAGCCATGTGAGCTGGAGTGATTATAAATTCTGTAACTCCCCATTAGTCAGTTGGATGACGAGTGAAAAGTCTTCAAGAACCTTCAAAAGAAGTCCAGTTGACCTCTACTGAACCTCCTACGATTACCTGACCTGGATGACTGAGAATCTACAGAGGCTTTATTAATGGTTCTTGTTTTAGTTATCAGCACTGTTCTGATCTTTAACAAGCTACAACTGACACTGCAGAGTAGGACTTTGTTTTGAAGGTGTATCTAGCTGTCATTTCTTGTCAGGATAAAAGCATCAAAGCAGGATAACAGCCTGGTCTCATAACACAATGTCACAGAAGTGGATATGTTATCTTGTGTCCCCAATTTTCAACCTAGACTTTAAATAGTGTTGTTGTACTGTAGTACTCAGAGGCTGCCCTTTGATTGAGGCTTGTTAATGAGCTGAACTTCACAGCTGTAATTGGGGTTTTCTGTGTGACTGATCTTTAAGGACAAGGCCTTTTGAAAGTTTTAATTTTGTCTGAGATTAAATCATTGGGATGTAAATGTCATGTGTGGTACCTTTTCGCTCGACACTTAAATCTATTTGTTTTCATTACAAAACAGTTTGATTCTCTGTGTCATGTACTGTTGGGTGTTGTGCTATTTTTAATCTTGCCTCTCTGACTCGAACAGATACTGATTAAACTTATGTTAACAGATGAATGATGCAGAATTTCTGCACGCTATAATTGGAGTGTGTAGGTTAAGATACAAATTTCTAAGAACTAAAGTGAAAACAAGTATTGGGAAATGTTGATGTATAAGTAGGTCTGCCACTAACAACTATTCTTTAATTGATTGATCTCTTGGCTACTTTACCAATTATTTGATTAATCTAAACTCAGAATTTTCCACCAAAAGAGCAAAATGACTATTTCATCTAAGTTTATTTTAATTTGACAAACTGTATGTCACTGTGAAAAGCAGCACAGTATGAAATGCAAACAAAGGTTTAAATATTAAAGTGCAAAACGGTAGAGCTAAATTGGAAACTTAAAGTTAAAAAGATGGCTCATTATTTAAACCAGTTGTACAACTTAAAAACAAATGTTTCTATTAAACTCCTTACCAAAATGAAAAAGTCTGTATACTAAAATGTAACATTGATGCAATGGATATTGTCAAAGCACCAGAGCAGCTAAAGCAGCTCCTTTTATCCTTACTGTGTAGTTTGATTTTAATTTCAGCTTCAATCTCTGAAAATACGGCTGAATTTACAGCAGTCAACATCTTTAAATTCTGTCTCCAGTGCATTTGTTAAGACAATTTTGCGGTTATAGAAACATGACACAGAAACTTTAAAGTTCTCCCAGACTTTCAAACCGCATCAGATTCTACTGCCATCATTGGTCTTTCACACTGAACACTGACTGCAGCTCACCAGTCAATGGAGACAAAATCAAATAACATCATGACACCACAATTATGCAGTGATACTAAAAAACAAACGCATTTGTTATAATCAATTAAAGTGTAAAACTGTTTCTAAAAAAACTGTCAGTTTAAAATATTGATGTCAGCACACAATGCCGTCGATGAAGTGTGCCATCCTTATTAAATCCTTATAAATTATTGTATGAAATGATTTGTGAAGGCTGACGCATGTACAGTGCAAAAACTCTTTTTAACTTTGCTAAGAAAAGCACTGCATGAATACAGTTTGTTGTTATTTTAATTGTTATTTTGAAGCTGTGTGACAGCTAAGCCCTTTACACTGTGTTTCTGTACCACTCCAGTGGTTTACACTTCAGACTCCCCTCTCCCCCTCAGGTTTGTCTCTTAATCTCTAATGATGATTGATTGCGCTTATCGGCAGCACCGTGTTATTGGCATACTGACAGGCCTGTCAAGATGGATAACTATGCAAGTGTGTGCATGTATGTGGAAATGTGCAAGCAGTGGCAGTGGAACCCCCCATTTTGTAGCTTAGCCATGAAATCAATTGATTTGTTTGTCTGGTCAATGGAGAACATAGATTTGTGGGAAAGGCTGGAAAAACAACACCTAAATTAAACTTGGTCTCTGATTTTCTGTTTGTTGAAGCTTTTATTAATGTGTTGAGAACAATAGAAAACCTCCCAACAAATAGAAAATAGGGATTTATTCAACTCTCCTTGTATCAAATTGTGTTCTCTTTTTATGAGCCTGTTCTGTCTTTTTATGTGTGTGTGCAGGAGATGGTTCGTCAGGGGGAGATCCTGGATGACAGCATGGAGGATGAGTTCTACCTTCGCCGCCTGGACGCCGGACTATTTGTCCTTCAGTTGATCTGCTACATTATGGTGGAGATCAGCAACTCGGGGATCTCACAGGTACACACACACACACCCACACACACACACACACACACACACACTGACCGTGGCTTGCTAAATGACTTCTCTCTCCAATTAATTATCGTTAAAACATCTGATCAGACAAGCTATAAAAGCAGACAGCAGTCAGATGGTTTTTAATAGGTGCTTTGGCCAAGTATCTCATTCATTTCACCGCTAATTTGGTCTTAACTGCACCCTGGCAGTGCTTCTTTGTTTTTTAAAAGTGACTTGCGTAAAATATTTTACCTACATTTTAAATAGATGTAATCTAACCTTGATCAGTTTGGGCATTTTAGGCAGAAAATGTGATTCCCTTTGCATTCCTTCATACGAGGATCAATCCAAAAATTATGATGCTGAGCTTATGAATATCAAAAAGCATACTTGATTTAAATTCGACCGCCATCCCCATTACAGTTGTGCAATAATGCACTGCTCCCTGCGCTTGTGAAATGCTTGTCACGCTCCCTGTTATGTAAACATGTCAAGCACCATCTGTGATGAGCACTGAATCTCTTGAATTATGTCAAAACAGCCACTCTTCAACTTGAATTTCATTATGGAAAAGAGAAATGCTTGACACTGGGCATCTTTCTCAGACACCACAGTAGAACTCTGCTTTGACAGTCCGACCCTGGTGGCTTGATTCAGGTGCACAACCACGTTATTCCTGAAGCAGGCTCCTGGTGCTCCTCACCTGACGCACCTGGTCCAGTTTTAGAAACTGCAGTTCTTCCACTGTGTAAACTGCAGTTTGTTCCATCAGTGGTACCTGCAGACCCACCTCCCATCTCCACTGATGATCCTCGGCATAAACGCTGGATAATCTTAAGTGACAGAATGTGCAATTTTCTTCTCTGCATTAGTTTGTTTATGGAAAAATTGCAAATGCATGCCTATCGGTTGTTGCAAAAACATGTGTACCACAGTCCAGCTGTTAGCTGATAATTACTGTTTGCATTTGTATAAATGTGACTGAGCTGAATTTTTTGATCAGTCTTTTTTAATAATCCAGAACCTCTGACATTTGCTTCCTGTTGATCATGCCTCCCAGTTAGTGTGAAAGATTTTAATACCACTTAGGAAAGTGAAACTGAAATATGGCTTAGTATTTGGAGGAAATATATACTACATAAATAGATCAATAATAACATGTCTTGGTCCATCAAAAACAACATGCTGAAGTAGAAACAATGCTTAGATTCAGACAACACAGTCATCCCTTCACAACATTAAACATTTGCCGACCAACACACTTTCTGAGCCAAAATGTATTTTAATTTCAATTCAGCTCAAGTCTGCTGTGTTTCTGAACCTCGTTTCCTTCTGTGTGCAGCTGCAGCAGAGAGTCCATCAGATTCTCAACCTTAGAGGAGGCTCGGTCAAAGTGGTGCGCCACATCATGAGAGGTGAGTAACTTGACTCTCTTAAACCTCACCATATTTCACAGTAACCCAGGTCTCATTTAATAATAGCAAACTTTAGTAACAAAAGATGGAAAATACATCCCAATTTACCCTTGTTTCCCACAGTATTAATTCAGTCTAAGGTACTTGTCAGGCCAGTCTCTTCAGTCTGTAGCGGCTGTTTAGTGTCTGTAAATGTAGTCTCTTTAAGAATTCTAGCAGTAATCTGCTGCTCTAGCAACAGTTTTTGCAGATGTTTACCCAAAAGGATTGCCCTGCATGCACACAGCTGTTTTTTAATGTGAAACATGGAGGAATATTAACAAATCAATGCTTCTCTTACCAATATATAATAAAATGTACTTACTTAATGGATTTAATGATAAATAAAGGCTGTCTCTGTTGCAGCCTCTCTCAAATAAAGGACTTTCCTCAGTTAAGGCACATTTATACATAATGTTATTAAACATTTTTACTCACTATACACTCATTTTTCACTGCAACATAAAGTCATGCAGCTTTATGGAAACAGCAAGACCATGGCAAGAAGTAGAGTGGACTCCCAAATGCCTTCTGTTTACTATGAAACAGGCATATTTCCCATAACTTATAAGAAAAAACTAAAATTGAATTTTGTATTATTTATTTTAGAAAAAAAATTCTATTTATATACATACGTGGACAAAATTGTTGGTACCCCTTGGTTAATGAAAGAAAAACCTACAATGATCACAGAAATAATTTGAATCTGACAAAAGTAATAATAAATAAAAATTCTATGAAAATTAACCAATGAAAATCAGACATTGCTTTTGAACTGTGGTTCAACAGAATTATTTTAAAAAATAAACTCATGAAACAGGCCTGGACAAAAATGATGGTACCCCTAGAAAAGACTGAAAATAATGTGACCATAGGGACATGTTCAATCAAGGTGTGTCCTCTAATTAGCATCACAGGTGTTTACAAACTTGTAATCAGTCAGTCGGCCTATTTATAGGGTTACAAGTAGTCACTGTGCTGTTTGGTGACATGGTGTGTACCACACTAAACATGGACCAGAGGAAGCCAAGGAGAGAGTTGTCTCAGGAGATTAGAAAGAAAATTATAGACAAGCATGTTAAAGGTAAAGGCTAGAAGACCATCTCCAAGCAGCTTGATGTTCCTGTGACTACAGTTGCACATATTATTCAGAAATTTAAGATCCATGGGACTGTAGCCAACCTCCCTGGACGTGGCCACAGGAGGAAAATTGATGACAAATGGAAGAGACGGATAATACGAATGGTAACAAAAGAGCCCAGAACAACCTCATTAAAGGTGAACTCCAAGGTCAAGGTACATCAGTGTCAGATCACACCATCCATCGTTGTTTGAGCCAAAGTGGACTTCATGGGAGACGACCAAGGAGGACACCATTGTTGAAAACAAATCATAAAAAAGCCAAAATGGAATTTGCCAAACTGCATGTTGACGAGCCACAAAGCTTCTGGCAGAATGTCCTATGGACAGACGAGACAAAACTGGAACTTTCTGGCACATCAGCTCTATGTTCAAAGACGTAAAAATGAAGCATATCAAGAAAAGAACACTATCCCTACTGTGAAACATAGAGGAGGCTCTGTTATGTTCTGGGGCTGCTTTGCTGCATCTGGCACAGGGTGTCTTGAATCTGTGCAGGGTACAATAAAATCTCATGACTATCAAGGTATTCTAGAGAGAAATGTGCTGCCCAGTGTCAGAAAGCTTGGTCTCAGTCGCAGGTTATGGGTCTTGCAACAGGATAATGACCCAAAAAACACACAGCTAAAAACAGCCAAGAATGGCTAAGAGGAAAACACTGGACTATTCTGAAGTGGCCTTCTATGAACCCTGATCTAAATCCTATTGAACATCTGTGGAAGGAGCTGAAACATGCAATCTGGAGAAGGAACCCTTCAAACCTGAGACAACTGGAGCAATCTGCTCATGAGGAGTGGACCAGAATACCTGCTGAGAGGTGCAGAAGTCTCACTGACAGTTACAGAAATTGTTTGATTGCAGTGATTGCCTCAAAAGGTTGTGCAAGAAAATATTAAGTTAAGGGTACCATCATTTTTGTCCAGGCCTGTTTCATGAGTTTATTTTTTAAAATAATTCTGTTAAACCACGGTTCAAAAATGTCTGATTTTCACTGGATAATTTTCATAGAATTTTTATTTATTCTTACTTTTGTCAGATTCAAATTATTTTGTGACCATTGTGGGTTTTTCTTTCATTAACCGAGGGGTAACAGCAATTTTGTCCATGTGTGTGTGTGTGTGTCTCTCTCTCTCTCTCCCTCTCTCTCTCCCTCTCTCTCTCTCTCTCTCTCTCTCTCTCTCTCTCTCTCTCTCTCTCTCTATATATATATATATATATATATATATATATATATATATATATTTGTGTATAAAATTACTTATTTATTTTATATATAGCTTCTGGTTCCCATAAATAGTGAAGATTTGGCTCTTAAAAAACCCCCCAAAAGAACCCTTTTTCAATCCACTAGCAGGTTTTTTTGGTTTCAGAGGGTTCAGAAGAGACAAAGAAAAAATAAATGAAGGAATGTTGTCTACTATGTACAGTGTGACTTTATTAAGAAACCCAAGTGGTAGTGTGATTAAAACTATGACTCGCTATCAGACCTTTTGGATGATCTGGCCATTGGATAAAAGTACCGATCTGTCACCTTTGAGTGAAAGAGGTTTGAAATTTAAAAAAAAAAAAAAAAAACCTAACAAAAAAAAAACCAAAGGCTGTGTTTTGGAAGGGCAAAACGCAACACAATATCTACAGTAGCTGCTTCTACACCTACAATGATCCTTTCAGACAAGCATTTCATTGACACTTGTTATAAAAGCCTTTTTTTTTTCAAATGCTCCTCCCCTGGCAAGGAAGCGACAATTTACAGGAAAATGTTGTGTAATCACTGCTCTTTAGCTGTGGTTGTTGTTTGATGGCAAGCCCCTGCTGTGTGCCTGCCAAAGTGGTTATGTTGGAATATAATAAAATACTATGAATAATTTCATTCCTCCTGTTTCCCTGAGCAAAGGAATAGACCCAGGCAAACTGAAATGTCAGACCACTGCTCGGTTCGTACAGCCTTCATTTACATGTATAGATTTGTGTGTTGGCCCAGCTTTGAAATGCCTGCATAGTTGGTTGCTATTAGGAGACCCACTGCAGAGGGATGTGTAATAGTATGATAGCTAAATAATTAAATGTAAAATACAGGTGGAAAAGAAAGATATAGCAGCACTTAATGCACACAGTAAATTCCAGCATTGAAGATATCCAGGCAGAAGTGTTTATTGGTTTTTATTCATTTGACCTGTGTTGAAGAAACTTCACTCTTAGTCTTTCAAAGTTTGCTGTAGTGGGGTGTTTATTGGTATTCTGGTATACAGTGGGTTTACCAACACAGAGCATGAGTCTGTGAAGGGAAGCCAACCCAGAGCATTCTGGGAGTAACCTTTTTATAGGGATGTCAGAAGGTGGATCAGAGGGTAGGGAGGGGGCTGTATGTAAACACAAGGGTGAATAGTGGTTAATTTGGTTATAGTTGGTTAACAGACGATAACACAAAAAGAACAAAGAGCAATTCAATCAAAGGATCTGGCATACAGATGCAAATGGAAAGGTGTGACAGCAAAAGTTAAGGGGGGGGTTGTATGACAGACAGTAACAATAAACAAAGATAGATGCAGGGGCTGACATGTGACACTAGTACCAAAAGGTGTGCTATTTTCTTCATCACCTGTGTACAGCTGGTAAAACAATATGCTAAAAAGCGTTCTGGTGTACAAATATGCACGGTAGTATTTTCATATTGTCACTGTGAGAGGAGACTTTCTGGCTGTCATTCATTCTTTTTTTCCCGCTTACCCAAAGGTTTCCTGTCCTGCCACATTTGCTTTGTGTTTGGTTTTCAAAGACCTAGCAGGTGTGTTATTTTCTTCCCATTGCGACATCCATCCATCCTGTATCGTTGTCGGATAAAGCTGGAGGACGAGGCTCCGTTCACCCTCTGGCTCTCGGTGGCATGTAACGCTGTAGATAGAGCCATCCGTCACACATGGCAGTGCCAGCAAGCATGGCAATTCTCCAGTCCTGTGTGTGTGTGTGTGTGTGTGTGTGTGTGTGTGTGTGTGTGTGCGTGTGTGTGTGTGCGTGTGTGTGTGTGTGTGTGTGTGTGTGTGGGAATCTGGCCCTTAAACGAGACAGTGCCTCTCTTTTGTTTCCTCTGCATATTTCCATATACACGTGTGACTTGCTTGTCCACAGTACGTTTTTGCTCACTAACAGATTTTCCTTTGTTTGTGTATGCAGTGTTTGCCATTAGCATGTCTACATATTTATGTGCACACACGTTCTTGCTTTCTTTCATGTGCATATTTTATACATGTTAACATACTTCTGAGATAATCCATTCATGTGTGTACTTCTTTGTGATTCAGTTTGCATATTCAAGCCTGCCCTTGTGTATTTTTATACATACTAATGTGTGTGTCCTTGTCTGATCTTGATGTGACTTATTTATTTGTCATGAACTGTGTGGTGATTATGTGTTAAGTGACATTGTGTGCACATCTGTAATGGCAAGGTGCCGGCACACCAGTCTGCCTAAATGCATCTAAGTGTGTGCAGCTCGTACTGTGTGTCCTCAGCCTTTGCGTTAAGCTCTGTTGTAAAGCCCATTTCAAGTGCCCCTCTGGTCAATGTGAAACTGCAGGAAAAGGTTAAACACATGCAGAGAGTGTTGCCATCTTGACCTTAAGCCTTTCACTCACCGAATGAGAAGCAGCTCTGCAGGAAGAAAGGCTCAGCACTGGAAGGAAGAACATTGATTTCACTAATGTTTAGAAAATCTGCTTCAATTTTGGAAACTTTAAAAGGTTATGTGACAGGTAAAGAGATGTTCGTTGTCTAAAAAATACAGTTTCAGTTGTGGCAGTTGCTTGGACTCTGTATTGAACCTTAGAGAATGCTAACAGAGCTTTGGGTCTGGAAAGGGAAATCTGACATGCACTTTCTGGTGGAGCTGAGTCGACTGTTCCACAGTTCTGGACAACTAAATCCTCTGCCTTAGGGCCGGGGTATGTTTGAAAAGAATTAGATGGTATGAAATGTCTGACCTTGCAACGGCCAATCAAAAAGCTGAGCAGAGTTAGGAGAGATGATTTTTCCAGACCCCTCCAATGAAAATCAAGTTTCTTGCATTGTTAACATGCCCACATCTGGTGCCTTTTGTATGTGTGGGCGGTCAGCTACAACATTATGACCACTGACAGGTGAAGTGAATAACACTGATCATATTGGTACTATGTGGTGTTCTGCTGGAAATCCTTGAGTTTAGGCATCCGTGTTGATGAGACTTGAACAGGCTTGATTCCCAGAGGCCCCACTGCACAATCCAGAGTACCCAAAAGATCCACTGCCAATGTCCTGGTGCCAGACCCCATAGGACATCCTGAGAGGTCCTCTGGTCCAGACCCAATGGTTCAGAGCATTTTCGACCACATAAGGGGGACCAACGCAATATTAGGCAGGTGGTTATAATGTTATAACTAATCGGTGTGACAACCATCTCTAGGGTTTACAGAGAATTGTCCGAAAAAGAAAAAATATCCAGTGAGCGACAGTTGTGTGGATGAACATGCATTGTTGATGTGAGAGGTCAGAGGAGAATGGGCAGACTAGATGGAGATGATAGAAAGGCAACAGTAACTCAAATAACCACTTGTTACAACCAAGGAATGCAGAATACCATCTCTGAACGCACAACACGTCCAACCTTGATGTGCTGTTGGCCATAATCTTGATGGGATCTGTAATTTCACGACAGTGTCCCAGAACGCTGACACCTCAGACACCAAAAATCTTTAAAAATGCTGCGTATCATCTCCTTATCTTATAGATGAAATTATTAAATGAAACCTAAAATTGTTTGACCACCTTCAACATCAAGGAGTAATGTAAAATGACAAAAAACAGTCTCTGTGGCACAGAATTCCACTGTTGTCCAAAACTAGTTAATATGAAAGGTAACTCACCAGAATTAGGAAAGGCAGAACACAGAAACTGGTCTTGAGCATGTTCAGTAGTGTCGACATTACACAGAACTGGTCTCCAAATATAGTAATGTAGTAATAGCATATTGTCTGATTTGCTGACTACACATTAAACTGAGTAATGCCAGCAGTTTCCTTGAAAAGCATTTGGGACAATTTCAAAAACAGCTCAGCAGATGGCTGAACGTTGTCGAGGCGTCCTTTTAACGGTCTTATTTCAGACGTCTTTGCATCACGCATTTTTTAAACCTTGCCCCTCTAGGTTTGCCTGCTTCTTGAATCTTTACATATAAACTACTCTACCTGACAACTTCTGAAGCATTTGAAAACATTATGGGGTTGAGATGACACTATGGCATTATCTGTGCCAGCTGTCCTTTGTGCAGCTGGATCTGAGCAGCTTCAGACTGGTATAAGAGCGTTTTAAATGAGTTCTGGCTTTCCAGCTGCATCTGTGATCACGCTGAAACTCTCCGTGGCTGCAGCGACTGCTCCCAGAAATGATCTCCTTGCATTCATGGCAGAGCAGTCCTAGTCACTGACCTGAGTAATGGCGATGCTCAGTACTGTATTGTCCTCTACTCTGCCGTGCTGCTGTGGTGACAGAAGGAGAGGGTACCAGCATGCCAAAGAAAAAGTTCTGCAGAGAGCTGAGGAGTCACAGAATCTCTGACCTTTCTGTCTGTGTGGTGGACTGCAACGCCATTTATAGACATCCACACACACACACACACACACACACACACACACACACACACACACACACACACACACACACACACACACACACACACACACACACACAGTCACTATGACAGGCTGGTGTAGAAGGGACTGCAGACTTCATGATTCCGTTGAGTATCCTCACCTGCTTTTCTCAGTCAACCTTAAAATTCAGCCTGTTTTAGGTCAGTGGAACCCCACACCACTGCAGATCAGAATTAAATCCATGCTGCTACCAGCAGAGCCACTATCGCTACATTGAGCCTACACCCCCTTAACTTCAGATAGTGGTCCAGTCTTACACTTTCATAACCTTACTCTCCTCAGAATACACAATGACGGGGTGAGTTCTGTACTCCAGGGCAGACTACTGTCACACTGTGTCTTCTGACCTGACCTGAACTCAAAACTTGTGTCTCAACAAACTGTTCACGTACTGTGCTGCTCTTCTTTCCCTCCAACTCTGTGTCTGTTATTGCTCCTGATTTAAGTATGCCTGCCCAACTTATTTCTTTCCTGCTTGTAGGCTGAGTGTTCACTAAAACAGATCGTCTCTTTACTGTATTCTGCTATGTTTTGACCACTTCAAGCTGTTAACCCTTTGGCAGCCCAGTCTGAGTATCTTTCTGTATATCCAGCTGAAAATCAGAGAGCGTGTCCAAAGTATTTGTGTATTTTCAGTGTGAGAGGTTGGCAAAATACAGAAACACAAATGAATCTGCCCTCCTTATCAAACATTCAGGTAGGAACCTGTCATTTTAGCAAACTGTCACTTTTATTATTTAGAATGACAAATGTTACCAGTGGTAGGTTTGTAACTTCTCCTGGATTTGAATTAAGACAGACAGCATCAACAGTAAGAAGTCTCAGATTTAGTAGTTTTTTATGTTAATGTTTGCAGATGCTATTATTACTACTATATATTATTACTCCATCCATCCATCCATCCATCCATCCGTCCTCTGTAGGGTAAGTCGGGCAGAAGTTACATTTTGATGATGTTTAGCCTCTGGACAGACAATCACTGTAAACATACGTGTATTTCTTTTAATTGATTATTGATTGTGACTATTGGTTACAGTAATTTTTTAAACAGTTTAAAATCACTCAGACTTGAGCCAAGTTGGTAGAATGACAAAAATGATGATGCCATTAACTTTCAAAAAGCAAGTATCAACATGTAATCTATTCTAGTTTGGATGTTTTAATTAAAGAATAAGCACTAAATTTGTGTATAGCTTTGTTACTTTAAATGACAACAAGAGGACTGGATTGCAGATTTAGACAAGAAAAGCACTCAGAGAGCGCAGTACTCTGCCAAGGCTGCTCAGTCGTTGTATCATTTCTGACTGATGAAATCTTAAAAAAAATTGTGGCGGTAATCACAGCACTATAGAATGTGGCCTTAAATATAGATGTACCCACAAGCAGAATTACCTTGCAGTGAGTACAGGCGGGTGTTATGCATGTGTACATTATGTACAGATACTGAATCGCATGACCTAAATATTAGGGCTGGCCCGAATAGCAATTTCTAAGATCTGAATATTCGGATCTCAAAATAAATATTCGGATACCACCATAATAACCGAATATTCGGATATCCAGATATTCTGTTCCAGCCCTACTAAATATGTGGAGGGCAGCGGGAATTGATGGCACTTGGAAAAACCCCCACAATTTAATCAATTGTTCCTTGTATCATTTCAGACAGATAAGTCCCGATAAGTCCACAGTGGTCGATTTGTAGTAGGATCACAATCATGTGATCGTCAGCAAGCAGCTGACGTAGTGTTCACTTGTTGTCATAGTTACAGTGACGCTGTGCCACTATCTCGCAATGATACACAAATCTTTAACAAATCCATGGATCCAGACTATAAGCCGCATTACTGCCAAAATCTAACCAGTTGGTTCTTGTCATTTCCTGAAAATTTCATTCAAATCCGTTAGTCCGTTTTGAAGTAATGTTGCTAACAGACAAACAAACCAGCACTGATCGTCTCATAACTGCCTCCTTGACAGAGTAGCAAAAGCAGCGCAATTTTTGTCTGGGGAAAAATCCCACAGATTTTTTTTGAGTTTTGGACACAGAGAGCTGCTTTTTTCTGGCTACTATTCCCCTTTTCCTCTTTTGCATTTCAGAGCAAATAACCCAGATGAAATGAAAGTAATCTTTTTAAGTAATTTGTTGATTTTAAGAACATTGCTTTGTTGTTTTTAGAAGCAATTTAACCTGTAAAAGTAAATCAATTTTCTTGTTCTTCCAACACTCATGAGAACGCTTGGTGTTCTTCCACAGTATCTCTGTGATCCCTGCTCAGGCCTATTACACCTTTCACTATCTTTTATGTACAAATTAATAACATAAAAACATCCCTCTACGCCTGAAAATACTAAATCTCCTCGATGTCTTTGACAGCCATGCTTCTTCGTCTTAAACCCTTGCAGTATCTTGTCAGGAAAACCCCCTTTATTTTCTCTTCTCTGCAGTGTCTCCCAGACAAAAATAGTCTTTTTTCATGTTTCTGCCTCGACATCCCTGGGTTTAATGTGTAATCCCTGCCTCAGAGGCTGGCTGAGAGACAGAGCGGATGCCCGGCTTTCACCAACACTGCGGCAGCTGCAGCTTTCTCTTTCGTGCCCATTAGACTCACAAATCGACCGTTGGACGGTCTCAAAGGCCTTGTGACACCGGGAATGAAGAAAACAATCAAACGCTCAGTAGCACACAATGAAGTTCGAGCTCTGCACAATACGCCTGGACCTGCTCCTGAGGACACAAGCTGGATTTCAGTACAGAAGCTGTCATAAGACATCTCGTTATATGAAAGCTTTTGTTTATTCTTCAAAAGAAGAGATCTTGTGACAGACTTTTTCTTTGCAAAGTGACAGAAAGGCTGGTGAGTGATAGCAGTTCTTTAAGGCACAGTCTCTCTCAGCTTTGTCCTGTTAAATTACAAAGAATAGCTTAATTTCACTCTGAGGTACAATGTGATCTTCTGGAGAAGGTTTACTCTCTCCTGACGTTACAGCAAGTCTTCGTCTTTCTACTTAACTTAGTTTTTTTAATGGAGGACAAATGGAGGAAAATTTCCCACTGAGGTGTTGCCTTTGCCTTCATGTTCCAGACTAAATCTATATCAAGTCACATTTCCACAAAGCGACACGAAGCAAACCTAGAGTGAGGCTGTATTCTAGTACAGGAGCAATGCTTAAGTAAAATAGTGCTCTAGCGACTTTGGGCAAAACATGAAACAATTGAACAGATTAGCAGAAAATTATTAGAATTTTAATCCAGATTTTCAGTAAATTTTTTTTCTTCTCAAATGTGAAAAGTCCCTGCTTTTTTATTTTTGTAAAATTAGTGTTTGAATTTTGAATTGTTTGTTGGAAAAACAAACAATATGAAGAACAAATGTAAATTATGAATTTACTCATCAAGAAAGTAATTGATAATGACAGTAATATTTCCTTGCAGCTGCTTTTAATAGAATAACATACAGCTTATGTGTAGTCTTTGAGTCCACAGTGCTTCTAGGCAGACGTATACACAGTACAAAGACAAGGAGAGGAATGGAAGCTCCTGACAGGTTAATTCAGCTGCAATTAGGAACACTTGCAAATTGTTGTTGTTGTTGATGATGCAGTGCATTTTTTTACATTCTGTGGAATAGTTTAAGAACACAAAAGGGATCACCCCCCCCATAACTTTAATAAATATATATATGTGTGTGTGTGTGTGTGTGTGTGTGTGTGTTTTTTTTATATGTTTTTAAACAGTTTTTACATGAAAACGCGAATATGCAGGGCTGTGTTATTTTGTCTGATTCCATTTTGTTGTTTTTCACAGTACAGATCAGGGATGTCAAACTCATTTTAGTCCAGGGGCCACATAAAGCTCAATATGATCTCAAGTGGCCCCAGTAAAATCACAGCATAATAACCTAAATCACCACAACTCCAACTTTTTCCCTTTGTTTTAGTTCGAAAAAGTGCATTCTGAAAATGCTCACATTTAATAAATTATCTTTTTACAAAACATTATGATCATCTTGAAATTTCTTAAGAAAAACAACTTCAGTTTCAACAGTATTATGCCTCAATTGATCATTTACACATGTGCATTACAACTGACAGATCACAGTTTATCTACAAAGGCACAAAACATTCAGTCACAGGTATCTGGAACTGAACAATCTAGTATTTTACTTTATGATCAAAACAACTTGTCAAGGTCTAGAAATTATTTAAGATTTACAGTTTACAATAATTTTAAAAATTTACAATTTACAGTCAATGTCTTCTCTGTCATTTTTACACTTTGCAAAGTAGTCCTGCGGGCTGAAATGGACCATCTGGCCAGCCGGTTTTGGACCGTGGGCCGTATGTTTCACACCCCTGGTAAAAATAATCAGAGCAGATGAGCCGAGGTGGTGACGTGATCAAGTACGCCGGTGTTCTAATTGCATATTAACGATGTGTTCTTGCGTTCTCGATAGTCCGTATTTGCCAAGTACGCAAGTCCGGACTTGCACAAGGGCCAGCGCAGTTGGTGCGCCGCGATAAACAGGCCGACGTCAAAACAAGAGTTCAGCTAATTAGTTCCGCGTAGACGGACCTTTTCCTGCCAGTCTCCCGTGCCCCCCCCCCGTCATGCCTCAGAAGCACTGGTGTAGAGGGAGAAGAGAAGTGGAGACAGGACACATCCCTGGGTGCTAACAGTCCAGGTTGTTGAGGTGTCATCTCCCAGCAGCCTCACCTGCTTCTTCCTCTCTGTCAGGAAGTTGGTGATACATCGCTACATGGATGGAGACACGTTGAGGCATGACAGTTTGGTGGGGAGGATTTCAGGAATGATGGTGTTGAATGCCGAGCTAAAATCCATAAACAGGATGCCCGCATAACTGCCAGGGCCACCTAGATGTTGTAGGATGTAGTGCAGTCCCAGACTGACTGCATCATCTGCCGTCCTGTTTGCCCGATAGGCAAACTACAGGGGGTCCAGCAGGGGTCCCACTGTGGTCCTCAGGTGGCTCAACACCGGTCTCTTGAAGGGCCTCATGACCACAAATGTCAGAGCAACTGGTCTGCAGTCGTCAAGGATTTCTTGAGAACCGGGATGATGGTGGAACGTTTGAATGTAGAGGGGACTTCACATTGCTCAAGAGAAGTGTTGAAGATCCTGGTGAAGATTGGAGCCAACTGGTCACTGGTCAGCACAGGCTTTCAGACAGGAGGGTGACACTCCATCTGAGCCTGGTGCTTTCCTGGTTCTCTGCCTCTGGATGAGCCGGCTCACTTACTCTTCACACACTGTGAGTGTGACGGGGGGCAGATTTGGGGTGCAGCCTGAGGTGTGAGGGGGTTGTTGGTGTGGTTGTGGTGTGGATGTGTCCCTTTCAAACCTACAGTAGAAGGTATAAGGTACATAACATTTTCACGCAGATTCCTGAACCTAAACCGGATCATTTTTGTTTTCACATTTGTCTTCTACTCAGTGCAGGATAATCGTTGATGTTGTGAACTTCTGACTCCAAGGATGTTCTGTTTCACCTTAAAAGTCAAACGGCTACACCTGTGCTATCAAGCCAACTAATCCTCTGATTTTTCTTTCTTCCACAGAGTACGCTGAGAGCATTGGAGATGGCAAGAGTGACGAGTTCAAAGAAGCCGAGCGGAAAAGGATCATGGACCTTGTTGACAATTTCTAATCTCGCTGTTGCTCTTTCTCTCTCTCTCACACACACACACACACACACACACACACACACACACACACACACACACACACACACACTCAAATACAAATGATATGTCCTTACACGTGGGACTGATAAAGGCACAGAAGTACTGCTAAAGCTGATTGGACTAAAAGCAATCCTTCCTTAGTGACTTATTTCTATGCTTTTGTAAAAATGTAGTAACACATTGTACCTTAGAACTTTTACTTAGGGGAAAAGAAAGCTAAATTCAGATCTGAGAAACTGATGAAATAACTTTAAACTTTCATTATTTAATTGTTATTGGTCCAATGAAAACGGTCTGTGTGCATCAGGGAAATGCTTGCTGTAGAAACAGAGGGAGCAGGAAAGTGTATCTCGACAGAAGCCCACAGCCAACGTGAGATGTTCTCGGAGCGACAGCGCTGTTTATTTTCTGTTGTGTGGTGTTGAACACTGCAGGATAATTGTGGACACTTTGCAGAGATCTGAAAACTCAATATCTCTCCCTCGGCTCCCCTACTTTACCTGCTCTGTTTGTTTTGGATTTAGGTGTATAATATTTTCTAATAAAACATTTGGTAATAAAATCCTGATTGCCTGTTTGGTCTGTTTGATTAATAGCACGGTTTAGCGAGTGACACTGGCACAGCATGCTGATAACCGTCTGTGCACATGCATCTCGTTGTGCCTGCTCCTGGTTACTGTTGCACAGATGGAGACAGCAGACCTGCAGTATATCCGCAGCTTCCTTCGCAGTGTGAGAATCTTGAAAGAAAGGCAGGACAGCTTCATCTTTATTTGTCTGAACCCACCCACGGATGGATCTCCGCAGCCTCCCGGAGCTCTCAGCCCACTGCTGTTTTTCTTTGACGCTGTTCAGGCACATCACTGTGGAGGTGTATTACGGTACAGCTGTATACAAAAACAAACCTATTATTTTCCCTGTCTTGTGCACCAGACTGCTTTCTTTTACCATTAAGGAAACATAAACATTCCCAATTACTTACACTGTAAGTGTGAGAGACAGAACTGTTTTTGCACTGACTCGTAGTAACCTACTTAACTCCATTTACCAACTATATTTAGTCTGATATGAATCTTTATGTAATTTTCACAGCACACAGTAGTGTCAATCAAATTGCAGATAACAGCAGTTTTCTAAATATATAAATTAGATTTTTTTATAATTTTTTTTTAGCAGGGACAGCCAGCTTCATCAAGATAAAACTCATCCCCTGCTGTCGTAAATAAGCAGCCACTGGTGCAGCTCTCCATCTGATACTTGACCTTCTAATCCACTGCTGAAGTGAAAGGACACTTTGCTAAAACTGGAAAATATTATCTAGAATTTATATTGGCATAAACTAAAAGAGAGAAGTAGGTTTTAATGCAATGGAGTGTAGCATCCTTTTCTGTGGTTGAACGTCATCTAGTTGTAGATCAGTGGATGTTAAACCCTAGTTGTAGCTTATTTTTTTTATCATGTATGACTAATTTAGTTTATTCTGACTGGTTTCAGCATTTTCATATTTAATGGATATTTAAAGGTGTAAAACAATGCAGTTGTCTAATAATGGTAAATGCAAAACATACAAGCTCATCTGTGAAACCTGTGGAGGTAATGTCATGGCCTGAGCTTCCATTGCTTCTTCTGGGATGGGCTCATTAATCTTCATTGATGATGGAACACATGATGGCAGCAGCAAAATGAACCCAGAAGTCTACAGAAACATTTAGTCTGCCAATTTAAAGAAAGATGCAACCAAACTGATCGGGAGATCCTTCATCATGCAGCAAGATAATGACAAAATGTCAAAACAACAAAGGAGTTCATCAGGGGCAAGAAGTGGAAGGTTTTAGACTGTCTAAGTCAATCTGCAGACTGAAACCCAGTAGAGCTGCATTTTACCTGCTAAAGAGGAGACTAAAGGGAGTAACCCCCTAAATAAACAACAACTGAGAGAGGCTGAAGTGAAAGCCTGCAAATGCATCATAAAAGAAGAATGCAAAGGTTTGGTGATGTCAGTGGGTCACAGGCTTGATGCAGTTATTGCAAGCAAAGGATTTGCAACTAAATATTAAATATTTTTCACTTTAACCTATTTTAGTCTATCTTTTCCAATACTGGGCTGCAGAGTGGCTCAGTGGTGAGCAAAGTCGCCCTGCAGCTAGAAGATCCTCTGTTCACTTTCTGCAAGGAGTCTGCATGTTCTCCCTGTGCATGTGTGGGTTTTCTCCAGGTTCTCCAGCTTCCTCCCACAGTCCACAAACATGCTGAGATTAATTTGTGATTCTAAATTGTCCATAGGTGTGAATGCGAATGTGACTGTTTGTCTCTACATGTAGACTGGTGACCTGTCCAGGGTTGCTGCCTTCACCCTAAGTCAGCTGAGATAAACTCCAGCCCCCGCAACCCTAATGAGGATTAAGCGGTGTATAGATAGATAATGTTCCAATACTTTTGCTCACCTGAAAATTTCATGTTCCATCACAGATAGTGCTATCTTCTAAGTTGTAAATACCTGGAAATAAAAGCTGAAATATTAATCTCTTGTCTCATATTCAACAAAAAAACATCTATGTAAAATTACAGAACCAACACATTTTTCTTTGTCATTAATTGTATATAATTTTAGTTTCATTTAATTAAAAAAAAGCAAATATTTGTGAAATTACAATACATTTGCAAAAGTATTTTATTGCAATTTCATGTTTAAAAAATTACATTGTCATAAAAAAAATTGTTGTTTTCCAAAGTAACAGCTCTTAACTCGAAGTTTTTATGTCTATTTAGTCTGTTGTTTTTTGTGTATAAAATACAAAAAAGTAAAATGTAAAGTAAATATTTCATAAAATTGCTTTTTTTTTGCAGTCTACTCGCCGACTCCTATAGCTTCACTACAGCTATACTTTAGTTATTTTGCACAGGTGCTTCATTCTATAATTTCAGTTTTTCTGGATTTTATCTATCATTGTGTTCCTATTGACTTCAGAGGTGATGGAGCTTTTCCCTTCCTTGACTCCAAGTTGCACTAACAATGTGAGCATCTTTTTTATGTAGGCAACTCTAACCCATTTGTTAACATTAGTGCTTTTATTATATTTGTGCTTTATGATTCATTTAGTGCATCGTGTCCTCTCTAGCTCCGTCACTGTGGTTCCTTGCAGGAAGCAGCGGCGCTGTGAGTTAACAGGAGTTGTTCACTGACAGCTGCCACATCTGCTGCCTTTCCTAAGTGTCTTTTCCAACCCTAATATCACTCTGTAGCACGATGGGTAGAACAGCAGGGTGTTGCTTGCACACTGTATTGGCAGAGGAGGCCCAGCCCCATGCATCTCTTATCAGTGATTATGACTGCAGCGTGTTTAACAGCAGTTGTACAGCAATTTCACAGCCAAGGGGAGGGAGAATAATTGTATTTTCCGAGTGACTGAGTGCAAACACTGTGCGCCGCTGTGCTCATGGGCTCCTCTCTTTTTGTAGGGACTGAAAGAAGGAGGTATTTTGACATTGAGAGTGAGTGCAGGGATTGATAAAGTGTGGGAAACATGCAACTTAAAGCTGTGATGTATACAGGCCTCCAGAACCTGAAATGCAAACTCAAAAGTAACATCTTTCACAAACTGACAAACAGACATACTCACATTCACACCTACAGACAATTTATTATCACCATTTAAGCTCAGGATGTTTTTGGACTGTTGGAGGAAGCTGGAGAACCTGGTGAGAACCCAGCAGGGAGAATCATACCCAGGACCTTCTAGCTGTGAGGCTTCACTGCTAACCACAACCACTTGATCCAACTTCATTTCTATTGACAGGCTTAGTCTTCTTCAGCGGGGAGGATAGTTCTCTGGAGGATAAATTTCTGGAGGGATGATCCGTTATTCTTCAGAGACTGTATTTTCATCTGCTATTTGCTGGAGGGGCTTTTGTCCCTCTGACTTTCTCTTTAAAATACCCCAAAGGGCTTCTGTTGGATTTAAGTCAGGCAGCATACTCTGGAGGAAACACTCTGCTGTTAAACTTAATAATGCAATTAGTGATGCAATTCTGAACAATTTGTGATATTGGACAGGGATGTACTCACTTCTGTTGTATAGTGTATATTGTATGAGACTTTATATGATGGCTTCCTCCATTTCAAACAAAACAGTAAGAAATTCTCTAGTCAGATTTAAATAAAGTTGCTGCTGTTTTACAGGACTTAATATGGGTTTGAAATTTGGTGTTATAAAAGCTGTTGTGATTAGACTCTCAGTGCAAATGCAGTGAGAAAAAAATGCTTTCACTGAAGAACTGCATGATAAGGGGTGAGATGACCCCTATGGTCTCCCACTGCAAAGGGTGGGGGTCACTTTGATTATCCGTGTGTTTTATATACAGTGTACACTACTGTTCAGAAGTTTGGGGTCACTTAGAAATGTGCTTATTTTTGAAAGAAAAGCAGTTTTTTCCAATGAAGGTAACATTAATCACAAATACAATCTAGACTGTATTTGTGATTAGACACATTGTTAATGTGGTAAATGACTATTCTAGCTGGAAACAGCTGATTTTTAATGGAATATCTACATAGAGGTACAGAGGAACATTTCCAGCAACCATCACTCCTGTGTTCTAATGCTACATTGTGTTAGCTAATGGTGCTGAAAGGCCAACTGATGATTAGAAAACCCTTGTGCAATTATGTTAGCACATGGATAAAAGTGTTATTTTTCATAGAAAACATGAAATTATCTGGGTGACCCCAAACTTTTGAACAGTAGTGTATATAAAACACTGTTTTAGTTATTTGTTTTCATTTACTCTCCAGTTTGGGTTTACTTTTGGCATGCTACAATATCTCACATTCTGGTACCACAGCTGAGTTTTTTTATGCCTTTTTTTTTTTTTTTTTTTTAAACAAAGAAGTAGTATTATTGTTTCTCTTACAGTTTGGTATAATCTCTGGTTGTTTTTTAAATCAAAAATGAAAAAGCCCTGTGATGGAAATTGTAGATTTTACTAGTTTTAGTTTTTATAACAGCTGACACTGAGTATTTTATTCTTTTGCATATCTCATACATTGACTGCCTGCTTGCTTATGTGAAGGTTTCCCTCTCATCCACTCTTGTTTGAAGGAGGCCAGCTTGTCCCAGGTGCCTTGGAGAGCAATGAAGACTTTATCTCTCACAGATGTTAGTAGATCAGTTGGACAAAACCCAGAGAGGTGTGTAAGAGACAAAATTCATTACAAAATGGAGTGTGGCTTTTCACCTTTCATTTTTGTCTGAGTCCAGCAAAGAGGCAGGACTTTTATTAATGGCTAAAGTAAAAGAAAACACACAGAGAGTTTTGACACAGACAGACAAAAGCTGTTATAGTGAGAATAATGTGTGACTGGGTTTGAATTTAAGTGGTTGGATTTCTTTAATTACAGGAGGATATGATTTCCAGAGGAAGGTTGACTGGTCAGTAGACATGGTGTGCATGCAGACAGTAGCAGTGTTTACAGATCAGGCTACTATTAACGCACAAAGCTGTCATCACTCATGCTCACAGACTCCTAACAAACTATTAATTGCTGTTCTAGTCCAACTGCTCAGCTGCAGCAGCAGTCAACTGTATGAGCTGTTATCACCAAACTGGCCTCTCTCACTCCCTGCTGTGGAAACAGTCATTTCCCCTGATTGTTTTATTGGGGCTTGGCATTAGTAATGTACAATCCCCAGTCAGGCCAAATGAGACCCCAGGGGTAAACTGGTGGGAGAACCACATGGTTTGCTGTCTTGAGGTCTGGATAGCTTGCAGTTATAAAGACGCACTGAGTTACAACTGGTATAAGTATCGCAGCTGTTTCTTATGTGAAGCAGAGGTTGGCTCACCTTATAGTAATAATACATTTGTGAAATATCTTAGCCCAAGTACTTTTTTTGGCCTTTGTTAGATAGAGGACAGCAGAGAGAGAGAGACAGGAAACATGGATAGAAGATTGTCGGAATGACATGCAGTAAATGGCTATGGGCTGGATTTGAACCCATGACCGCTGCATCAGGGACTGTAGCCCCTGTATACGGATCACCTGCTCAGCCAGCTGAGCTATCTGGGACCCCTAGCCCAGAAACTTTAAATAAATACATAGGCAATCATAGACCAGTTTATCATGAAAACATCTACACACAGACACAATCTTTTACATTTTTTGAAGAATTTAAGACAGAAATCCGATTGGTTAAAGACTGCCTGTGGGTTTGTCCGTTATATTATTTTGCCTAACAAGGTGGACAAACTATCCTCTTGGCTGTGATGTCCTGCAGAGAACAAAGTGCTTCTTACATACATTCCACTCCGTCCATCAGCCCATTTCATAGTCCAGTTTGCCATGAGAATTGGTGCTTTCCAATGTTCAGCATGAGTCCAACACTGAGGCTGTGTTTCAGCACCACGGAGAGCGAACCTGACTCACTGATAGTCAACCTCCACTGCAGCTCCAAACCAGGGGTGGAGCTCATTACATGAAGATGCCTTTGTGGTTGAAATAATGCCACAGATGAACAAAGAAATGGGCTGACTAAAGGCTACATCACAGGAAACAGTTGGGTTTGTCCCCATTCAAATTTAGACTTCCCATGGCTGGTTAATTAGAGGTTAGCTGCATCAAATTAAAAGCTGGAACAAAGACTATATGTGATTATAAACTTTTCCTACTGTCAGTGATCGCAGGTGTATTCACTATTCACTTTTATTGCACCAAGTTTCCCAGGCCTGTACAGGAAGTACTCAATAGTGCAAGCTGACATACACACACATATATGCATTACTGTTTGAAAGTTTGGTGTCAAAATAAAAAAAAAAAAATATATATATATATTTGGCTGCAAGACTAAAATATGCATCAATCTCATATAATGTTGACACCCCTTTTGTGGAGTTAAACAATGAGAACAAATGCAGACAAAAAAAAAAAAAAGGAAGTTTGGTGTCACTTAGAAATGTCCTGTTGAAAGAAAAGCAGTTTTTTTCAATGAAGATAACATTAAATGAATCAGAAATACAGTCCTGACGTTGTTAATGTGGTAAATGACTGCTCTAGCTGGAAATGGCTTATTTTTAATGGAATACCTACATAGGGGTACAGAAGAACATTTCTAGCAACCATCACTTCTGTGTTCTATTGCTACATTGTGTTAGCTAATGATGTTGAAAGCCTAACTGATGATTATAAAACCCTTGTGAAATTATGGTAGCATATGAATACAAGTGTGAAAAACATGAAGTTGTCTGGATGATCCCAAACTTTTGAATGGTAGCGTATGTCTGATGAATCCAGTAGAACATCTTTGTGGTATTTTAAAGAGAAACACGGAGCAAGACAATCTGTCCTGCAAAGAGCAGCTGAAGAAAACTATGTCACTGAAAACAACAGAACATCTCTCCACAGATCTGGTATCATTCATGCTGAGGATAGAGTCTGTCATCAAAATTAACATTGGACTATTAAGTATTGAGATAAATGAATAAATAAAATGAAGACGTGAATTTTAGTAATGGAAGGTGTGTAGTTTCTTCTTGGATTTTGTTCCTCTGTCAGGCCTGAATTTGTGATATAGAAGAGCTAGTTTTTAATTATATTATATTATGTTATATTATATTATTTTCCACTGTTTGACCGAGAAATAATGCAGTTATGAGAAGTGAGAGTTTTTTTTATTTATAAAAATTAACAAAACAGGCTACAGGGTTCGAGTCCAACCCCTGGCCATGTACTGAATGTCTTTACCCTACGTTTTCTGTCTCTCTCTCCCCACTATGAACTATAATAAAGGCCAAAAAATAACTTACATTTTTTTTGACATGTTATTCAGCCTTCTGTTGTAGACCGAAGTGTATAATTGAACTTTAAATGTGCTCTTTAAAGGGTGCTTGCTCCCTGCTAGCAAACACTTTGTTTAGCTGATGTTGTGCAAATCTGCTCGTCTGTAGAAAAACACGTCTTCAGTATTCAGCTAACATCACCATAAAGCGGTGATGTTGTGGTTCTGGTCTCCTGCAGCGTCTTAAACGTCTTTTCTTGCTGAAAAATGTCGCTTCGTGAAGTTTTCGTATCACTCCTCCAGTAATTGATATTCTCCCTGCAAGCCGCTGCACCTCCCATCGTGGAGCGGTGTCCTTCCGCCGCATGTAGAGCTGCTGAGCGGACCGGAGCCTCAGTGGTGATCAGCTGTGTGAGAGGCGACAGCGACTTCTCTCTCCTCCTAACCGTAACAATTTCAGCTGGATTTTAAACTGAGAACAGAGAAGAGAGAGAGAAAAAAACCCACATCTTTTTAGACGTGCGTCCACCTGATGTGAAGAGAAAGAAGAGAAAGGAGAGCAGATAAACCAGAAGAGAAATGGGAGCGTTCAGGCTGCTGCTGGGGACTTTACATTACGTTGGACTCTGCATGCAACTTAGTGCCTCCACCAGGCGAGCTGGACACGGAGACACGGAGAACCACATCTCTGGGAACGGTAGGTGGAGGAGGCTGGTCGGTGGAGGAGAAACCTCTTATTCTGCTGCTGCTGCTGCTGCTGCTGCTTATTATGTGGCAGCTGATGCACATATGTGCTTTCTTTAAATGTGCTCAAAGTGCATAGTTTGTTGCTGTCATGCATAAAATTTAATAAAAAGAGTTAAGATGTGTGCACTGGCAACCCCATTCAGTCAGGTTTGGAATTAAAATGAAACTAATTCAGGTCTATAGAGCTGAAATCTGGCTGTTTTTAATGAGTTGTGTTCTGGTGAGTGACAGGGTTTAGTTTTAGAGCTGCAGCTCTTCTGTCCTGATCAGATTCGTTCAGCGGAGCAGAGGTATTGTCAGCCGACAGACCGTGTTAATATTCCCTCTGAAAGCTTTGCTGAACAGTGGTTCAGATCGGCCCCTCCTGTCTCACCAGGAGCTTCCCTAAATGTCCTCCAGTGTTTCACTTGGTTACGTCATACACTGGAACGCTGTCACAGCTCTCTGCCTCGTCCTGATAACTTTGGCTGGTAATGTCCACAGGTGTCATGCTGCCAGCTTGGCAGATGTTTGCGTGGGTTGAAAAATTGAAGTGAAGAGCAGAAAGTGGACTTTCCTTGGACTGTTCTTCATTTTCAGGCACTTCATCAGCACCTGAGCTCCACAAACAGCACTCATGACTCAGTTCATGTCCCACACACCTTAATTACAGTACAGCATAGACAAGATCCTCTTAGAGTGAGAAACTATAATAATAATAATCTTGTCTGGTTTGATCACATCTATACCAACTTACAGTGAATAATTAAATCCTCAGTGTGAGCTCAGTTGTAACCTGTTTTTCTAAGCAACAGCGAGTAGAAGAAGAAAACTGAGACATTTCTGAACAAAAAAATAACGTCAAAGCAGCAGGTTGACATTATGGGAAATTACACTTGTTGGCTTTCAAGCTAAGAGATAATGATAAGACTGGTAGCACTCTCATATCTGCCCATTAAATATAAAGCTACAGTCCAGACACGCTTCATTTAAAGACTAAAACAGGTGAAAACAGAAGACCTGACTCTGCCCAAAGTAGGGCTGAATGTTTTGGGGAAAATATCAAGCTGTGACATTAACTAAGACCATCGTTCTGTTCCAGAAACTGGTGGATTGTTCCATCTGGGTTGACAGGAAGTTGCTGCCCGAAGCAAAGGAGTTTATGTGTATCTGATCTTAAACTTCGTCACTAGTGACATGTAATTAAGCATGATGGACAGACTGGTGCAGCAGCAACATTACTGTGTTGTCCCAGAGTGCCGTGATGAAAAAGGAGCTGAACTGTGGCCTACAGTCTACGTTCCAACCCTCACCTGTAGTCATGAGCTCTGGGTAGTGACCAAAGAATGAGACTGCATTTAAAAGTGGCCCAAATGGGTTTGCTCCTTAGGGTGGCTGGGCTCAGCCTTAGAGATAGTGTGAGGAGCTCAGACATCTGGACGGAGCTCCAAGTAGTCGCTGCTCCTTCCCGTTGAAAGGAGCCAGCTGATGGATGGATGCCTCCTGTTCATCCAACTAGAAAATACCTCAGAGTAAACCTAGAACTTGCTGCAGAATTACATACACTACCGTTCAAAAGTTTGGGGTCATCCAGGCAATTTAATGTTTTCCATGAAAACTCACTTTTATTCATGTGCTAACATAACTGCACAAGGGTTTTCTAACCATCAATTAGCCTTTCAACACCATTAGCTAACACAATGTAGCATTAGAACACAGGAGTGATGGTTGCTGGAAATGTTCCTCTGTACCCCTATGGAGATATTCCATTAAAAATCAGTTGTTTCCAGCTGGAATAGTCATTTATCACATTAACAATGTCTAGACTGTATTTGTGATTCATTTAATGTTATCTTCATTGAAAAAAAATGCTTTTCTTTCAAAAACAAGGATATTTCTAAGTGACCCCAAACTTGTGAACGGTGGTGTATCTCATCTGGCCTGGGAACATCTCAGGATCCCCCTGAAGGAACTAGAAAGCATTGTTGGGGAGAGGGATGTCTGCTGCTGGATACACAGATGGATAGATAAAATACATAGATGGATAGATTTCATTTTTTAAAAGTCAAGTTTCAGTCCAGTATTCACTGTGAAATGCATTTTAAACATGTGATTAAGCATTAGCACACGGGACACAAGCAAAAGCACAACTGTTGCATAACGAGGACAGCAAGAATTTGTAAAATCACAGACACAACAGTTTAAACAGATGAGACGTGTTTTTTTTTTGTTTAAATAATGACACTGGTCTCATGTCAGTGAAACCACATCATACACACCTGAAACACGTAATAAACGCCGACAGCATAAACAAACGCTAAAAGTTCCAATGTGCTTAAATGAAATAAAATGTTCAACTGCATATTTCACACTCATTTTCTCATCCAGGCTTGGTGGTTACCACCGTCGCCTTGCAGCTAGAAAATCCGCGTTTCACGCCCCCGCCTTCTCGGGATCTTTCTGCATGGAGTTTACATGTTCTCCCTGTGCATGCGTGGGTTTTCTCTCAGTACTCCAGCTTCCTCCCACAGTCCAAAAACGTGCTAAGGTCAAGCCTATTCTGATACATCGGAATAGTGTTCAGTTTGATGGGGATCTGTGAAAGTGTTTCTGGAGCTGTTCCTGATCAGTTCTTGTGGCGTGACCAGGCACGTTTTCTTGCTGGGGGGAGGCTGCTGTGATCGGCGAGTGCCATCACCATTGAGTGGAAATCACATCCTCACTAAGACTTGAGGTTTCCTAGCAGAACACTACATTGTAACAATTGTCATGTTATTCCTTTTACTTGTCAGTAGTTTCAAAGTTTTGGCAGATTGTTGTATCCATTAGATCTTTCCTGTCTATGTATGGACATCATGTTAAAAGATTTCTCTGGATTTCAGCTTAAAATATTTAGTATTTATAATTTTTTCCCTATGTGGAGTCAAGACAAATGGTATCTGATGGCAGATCGGTACATCGGTACCATATAGAATCTGTTTCCACACTGAATAATGTGAAAAATGAGGGAAAAGAGGAGGGCAACAAACTAACTGGCCTTGCAGTGTAATAATTAGCAAAGCACAGTGCATAATACTGTAGTATAGAGTTGAGTCTAATCGGATTTTCATATGGATTGTTAGTGTAATATTTTACAGGATGAGAGGATAAACCTGCTTGAACTCTGTGAACACCTTTATATTTGCAGAATAAATTTAGCCACTTATTGTAGAATGACATCCATAGTTATGAGGTGAATTCACAGAGCGGGCTATGCCACAATGAGTTATATCAAACAAATGGCGTAAGGACTGAAGGAAATGAGAGGCACTCATTTGCTTTTCTGAGACTATACTATAATTTTGCTGTGTATTGGTGGTTTCCATGTCTCTAGGGGTCATAATTCATCCTCCTCTTTCTCTACTGGCACTGCAGGAGAGAAATAGGAAGAAATAAAAGCACTGAAAGACAAACAGTTTGTAAAACTTAGGTCAATTTTCATAAGGTTCCAATCCTCATCTGCCCAGATGCTGTTTTAGTCACTGATACTTTTCAATTAGCTCCCAATTAGGAGCAAACAAGGTGATTATTCCACCCAATCAATTGCTTTAATTAATCAGTGAAGGGCGAATGAGCCATTGGGCAAATACGATGCTAAAGCTTTCCATAGAACCAACAGTTGTAATGAGACAACAGACTGTTCTTTTACTTTTTTCCCGTTTTTCATTTATCAACTTTCACAGTTTCCTTAGTATCAGTTTAAATGAAAACCCTTTTTCCGCTTTAATGTAAATTGACTATGCAGTTTTGGTCCCCCTGAGTGTAGCAGCTTAAATATAATTCTTAGAGCACTGTTACCACCATGTTTTTGTTTCTTTCTTTGCAGTTCTTGATGGAGTCATACAGAGTTATGCTCTTAAGGTGGTTATGGACACCTGTTTTGCTGATTAGAAATGACTTTCTAGCTCTATTCCTCTTCATTAAACACTAGGACAACTGTCTTTCATCATTTTGCAGTTCTCTTCTTTTAGGCACTTTGATAATTAAATTATCTGTTGACTTTACATGTACAGCTCATGCACTACATTATGGTGAGTCAGTACATTTCAATACAGTTAAATACATCATATTACATAATTGATTGCACATGTTGAATTATTATGAGTATTTTATGTCTTTTAGAAGATGCTGTCACTATTTTCTCTAAATTCTAACTAAATGATCAATGTTGAAGGCCTGCTGTGAAACGTTTGTAAAGACAAAAGCGGCAATATTTATTCCCAAAGCTGAGCCTTCACTCAGGTCCAGTCATGTGTCTTCACCCTATTTTGACCTCCATCACCAGAGAAACCAGCACCGTTCTGACTCTCATTATTAGACTGGATTTGAACCATCTTTTTGTAATTCAACAAGCGAGTCGCTCGCTATTCAGTGAAGACAGAATCCTTTATGGCTGCTAGACCATCTAAAAAGGCTTCAGGCATGGCTGCCCCTCCATGCCATAACAGTATTTGAAAAGAATATAGTGGATTGATGTTTGAGCCTAAACCCAGGTCTGGCACAGATGCAGTCACAGCCTGTGATGGTTAAACCTCCATTACAGAACTGTCTTTATCAACGCTAGTACCTCTGTGATGATGGTTTGTAAATGTAATGTTGGGTGGGGGGTAGGGGGACTTCCACTAAAAGCAAACCGGAACACTGAGGCAATGACATCAAACCGCTATTAAATATTTAACAGTGGCCAATGCAGTATCCCTGGCAAACATTCAGCAGCAGCTTGTGGGGTTTACTCGTGTCTTCTATGGAGTCAGACACCAAATGTCCCCGTCTGCTTCTCGCCTCCCGCTCACTCACAGTTCACATGTGCCAGCAGAGCACTGACATGACAGTGGCATCCCATCATCACCACAGCAGTCAATGCAGAAGAACAACTGCCATGGGAAGCTCTGTCAGGTGCACTGATTTACTGTTGCAGATTTAGAAAACAGTGTTAACTGGGTCAGCTAATATGGGCACCGATCCAAGTAGCACTGACTAAACATCGCGCTGTATTGGCTTTTTCTAAAATAATTACTGGAACAGCTGCCTCATCTCATCACACAGATTTTGTAAGAATAGTCAGTTAAATGAAGGAGAAATGCAGTTTGTCACATCTGGTTGTTAAAAAAAGCGTGAACACATGACAATTTTTGAATCAGTTATGCTTAAATTAACTGAAGAGAATGTGTATATTTTTATTTAGTACTTGTAGTGGCTTGGTGGTGAGCACTGATGCCTTGCAGCTAGAAGATCCCCAGTTCACTTAACCGCCTTCCTGGGATCTTTCTGCATGGAGTTTGCATGTTCTCCCTGTACATGTGTGGGTTTTCTCCAGGTTCTCCGGCTTCCTCCCACAGTCCAAAAACATGCTGAGGTTATCTGGTGATTCTAAGTTGTCCGTAGGTGTGAATGTGAGTGTGATTGTTTGTCTGTATATGTAGCCCTGTGACAAACTGGTGACCTGTCCAGGTGTCCCCTGTCTTCACCCTAAGTCAGCTGGGATAGATTCCAGCCCCCTGTGACCCTAATGAGGATTAAGCGGTGTATAGATGATGGATGGATGGAATTACACAGAAAACATGCTATTTACACTACCAGTCAAAATTCTGGACACCTTCTCATTCAAAGCTTTTTATTTATTTGTATGATTTTCTGCATTGTAGATTAATACTGAAGATTACCGCTTTTTTGTTTACAACGTAATTCCAAATGTGTTCTTTTATAGCTTTGATGTCTTCAGTATAAACCTACAATGTAGAAAATAATTGAATAAATTGGCTGAGAAGGTGTGTCCACACTTTAAGTAGTGTCCATTATAACCTGAAGTGTGTATTCTGAGTTTGTCAAATTGTTACTTACTTTGCAGACAAGTTTGAGCAATTTAAAAAAAAAACACCCAGCTATATAAAATTAGGTTTCAAAATGTGAAAAAAAAAAATTGTATTCTCTGCTCTGAAACTCTGAGGGGGTTTATCCATTGAAGGTGCTGATTGTCAGCTTTTACACCAGCTGAATTGAACTGAGTTAACCACACAAATGGACCTGAACTTCTCTGAACCAAATGGGTAAAATGTAAAATCATTTTTCATCAGTTGTAGATATATAATATTTCCGTCTCTTTGCAGCTAGTTACATGCTATAAGCTGAGCACACAAGGCAGCTTACACTCATTGATGGGCATGTAGTGCCACCAGTGTTAGCTGGACAGGAGGATGAAGGCCAGGGAGGGAGATAGTCAGTTCAGCCCCATTCATCAGAAGCGAGTTATTGGTGGATTAAATCCCAGTTGTCCAAACAGTTTCTAAAACCTCCTGCTGTACAGCAGTCTCTACAGAGGCAGTTGTCGGTGGTGATCCTCAGCTGTTCATCAGTGGGGCTCTTTGCAAAATCAATCCACATCTTCTGCATCTTATCATTTTTAGGAAAATTAAATAGGTAGGCTGAGCTGTTTTGCAAATTCTAGCATCCAGTCAGGATGCATTTGCATGGCCAGCAGAGAGCAGGAAAACCAGTCATGCTGATACACTCCAGTTTTTAGAACACTATAGTGTTTGGTTCCAGTGCTTTATCGAACCATGAAACCTTAACACAGAAAATTATAAAGAACGGTTTGTTGGTTTAACTCCACACTGTTCAGTCTTTCCACATGTTTTCAGCAATTGTTTTCTGACACATACACTACTGTTCATAAATTTAGGGTCACTTAAAAATGTCCTCATTTTTGATAGAAAGCTGTTTTTTTTCAATGAAGATGACATTAAATGGATCAGAAATACAGTCTAGGCATTTTTAATGTGGTCAGTGCTGATTTTTAACGGAATATCTTCATAGGGGTACAGAGGAACATTTCCAGCAACCATCACTCCTGTGTTCTAATGCTACATTGTGTTAGCTAATGGTGTTGAAAGGCTAATTGATGATTAGAAAACCCTTGTGCAATTATGTTAGCACATGAATAAAAGTGTGAGTTTTCATGGGAAAAATGAAATTGTCTGAGTGTCCCCAAACTTTTGAATGGTAGTGTATAAGGCATTTTGAAACAAACCTTTGAATTTCTCCCTAATTAATAGTCTATGGTTTTTAAAATATATTTGTTAAAATTTTGGTAGCTTTCAGTTGTGTTTTGGTGTTATAGCGCACACATATTTATGGCATTGCAGTCCTGTCCCATTCGTTTTAAAAACATGATTAGGAAACATTAATTAAGTATGGATCCTATCTGCAGACCTAATCTGGTGCATCAGCAAAAGCTTTGTAGGCAACATTAAGAATGTGTGTGATTTTCTGCAACAGCTTGCTACAATGAAGAAATCCCAACAGATAAACGGCTTCCTTGGCTCATAAACAGCCTGTGATACCTTGATAATGGATCCTCTTTGCCCTCTGTCACTCTTGCCATGGCGTACATGCAGGTATGCCAAGGCAGGCTAGTCTGTGACTTGCCTGAGTCTCCTGTCAGCCCCATCTTCATTTGGAAACCAGTGTTTGCCCTTCTAATGGAAAAGCAAGCACCACACCCCCACCTCCTGCACCCACCCAAACAATATACTTACAGCAGTCCAGTCCCAAGGCGTATCGACTTAGTCAGGATGTACATGGATGATGGGTCAGGGTCTCCAAGCTGATCCTGTCCACTCTGTACCTTAGTCTCAGTGCAGTGTGGCACCTTCATCATGCCCAGCCTCCAAGAAAAGCACTCATTTCCCCATATGGCATTGTCAGAAATGCAGCATTTGTTTATTAGTTGATCAGAAATCACGGCAACATAGAATGTGGCCATTTAATATAGATGTACCCACAAACAAAATCAGCACAGGTGTGTGTTATGCATGTTTACGTTATGTACAGATACCAAATTGCGTGATCTAAATATGTAGCGGGCAGCAGGAATTGATGTGACTCATAAACACCCTCACAATTTAATCAATTCTTCCTTGTATCATTTCGGATGGATGAGTCCCAATAAGTCTGCAGCAGTCAATTTGTAGTAGGATCGCAATCATGTGATCATCAGCAGGCAGCTGACGTAGTGTTCACTTGTAGTCATAGTTACAGTGACGCTGTGCTGATATCTCACAATGATACAGAAATCTTTAACAAATCCGTGGATCCAGACTATAAGCTGCATCACTGCCAAAATCTAATCACTTGGTCCTTGTGTCATTTCTGACCTTCCCTGAAAATTTCATCCAAATCTGTTAGTAATGTTGTGCACAGACAGACAGACAGACAGACAGACAGACGGACAAACATATGCCAATCGTCACATAACTCCGCCGTTCCTTGGAGGCATAATAATGTAATTTGTTGCAACCCCCAGATATTCAGCTGTGTTTATTCTAAAGCCCCATTTTACTGTGCTGTGTACAGTCAATAGATGTTTAGTTTGCTTTTGTGTTCTTTCTGATATTGTAGCCTAATGTTATTTCAGACATATACTCTCTCCATCTGTCTCCCACTGTCAGTACCTGTGCTGCTCAGAGACATAAAAATAGCAGAAGAAGGGAAGTGTCAGAACAAACAGGAAGGATGGGTGAGGAGGGTGGGACGGCTCAGCGGTAGGCAGAGCTGATACATTTAGGCCCTGACCTCAGCATATACTCCTCACTGACAAACAAGAGCTGGAGGGCGATCTGAGACAAACTACACAAAGGAGAGAAATTATTACTGTAGCTGCAGCTCCCCTCCACCCGATGCACAGCTTGGTTGTCTTAGGACTTAACAATCAATCTTTTACACATCTCTTGGCTTTTTCTACATACACTGTCATGAACAAAATGTACTGAAATCCATGACATTTTAACATTAAGAGGTGTTGATTTTGCTGCTCTCGGCCATTCACTGATGTGTTTCAGGCTACACCTTTATGATAGTTGTTGAACTTCAAGCATTGCTACAAGATAGTGTGAATCAAATTGATTTTTTCGGGGGTTAATCAAATAAAACAGAATGTGGAATCACACAGTCGATTTGATGGCAAGAAAATGTGTTCTAATAGTTATATCCTGGAAGCTGAGAAGGTAAATCTCTTACACTGTTCTCAGAATCTCCTGTGATTCATCACATTTGGCACGTTCATGGCTGCTGAGATTTGGTTCTGGCAATGGCTGGATTAACTTGTTAGGGGCCCCCTTAGCAAAATGTACTTGTGAATCCTCGTTACAAGCTTTGTTTGGTCAAAAAGAAATGAGCCATTTTTGACAGAGGATATCTGTGAAGTGAAGAGATCATGTTGAGGCTAAAACAAGGAGTTTAACCCTCCTATTTCCTCCAAATTTACTAACAGCTTTTATCCTTAGGGTCAGTTTGACTCTGGCAATTTAAACCTCCAGAAAACTATTATAATTAAAATTGTTCCCCAGGTTTATGTGTCAGATACTTTGTCTGTTTGTTGACAACCTAAATAGCCCTTTAAATAAAACAACCCCCCCACCTACTCCCCTCATACATCCAGAATACCCAGTACACAACTATGCAGAAATTTGCATATCAAAATAAAGTATCACTTTATATTATTTCAAAGTACATATTTATGTTATCTATAACATTTGGAATTCCAAAACAATTTCTGTTATCAAGTATAGTAACTTGTATTATGTTCAGGGTCAATTTGACACCAGGAAAAACAAACACAATCTCAAAAAGTTTAGGGCCCTAAAGCTTTTTGAAGATTATAAAATTGCATGTTATAATGACCTCAATATCATCCAAAACAACCAAAGCTAAACTGTGTAAAATGTTGATATTTCTTCTGTGTTTTTTGCAGCTAAAAGCCTGGGGTCGAATTGACACGAAAGAACTCTGATGTGTACAACATGTGTACAGGACATTGAAAACATATCGTCACATTAATTTTATACTCACCCAGTTGTCCCCATTAAATTAGGAGAAGCTATTAAAGATGAAGAAAAAAATTACATCAATCATTTATTTAGAGATGATAAATATTGAATGAGGTCAAATTGACTCCAAACATAACAGGAGGGTTAAGTTGCTCCTGAAGTCTTCATCATTTCATTAGACTCCAAGCAAATTTCCAATCTAAACTTCACAGAACAACTAACGTTGAGGCCCCTGAAATTCTGGGTCCCTGGGCAGTAGCTATATTTGGTTAGTGATCCAGCCTTGTATTGTTTTAATCCTAAGAATCTCAAAAAGCATAGTTTTCTTGTCATTACTTTTAAAGTCCTTAACTGAGTGTCGAACCTTTGTGTGATCATCTTAGTTCATTATGATGGAGAAAACTGGTTCAGAGTTCATCCATCTCCTGTAGCAGGTGCAACTTTTAAAAATTCTGCATGCTGCTCAGAACTTGATTTTTTTGGGGGGCCTTTTTGCCTTTATTTTGTATAAATACAAAAAATCTTTCACCACATAGGCCCGTGTTAAATGTGCTGTGTTTCTGTGGCATGCTTCCTGTTTTGCATAACAGCATGAACAGATATACTCAGACAACCCATAATCATTTTCAGGGCATGAAATACTCAACGCTGCTGGCATCTGAGAGATAAGCACAAGGTGTCCTTTTATGTTGGTGCCACCTGCGTCAGTGTGCGATGCTGGCAGATGTATAGGAGCTCATAAGGGGAATGTAGGGCTGTAGGCAGTATTACTCACAGGACTTTCACATGTTAGACTGCTGTTCATGTCTTGTGTTGGACCATTATGTTTCCATTCAGTCTCAGTTTATTTTGTGACCGACATGTAATTTTCTCTTGCTGTTTGGTTTAGTTTAGGGCTCTAAACTACTTTGAAGGTTCCCCTGCTCATTGAAAGATTATGCTAAAAGGCATCTTGTGTGACAATTTTTAGATTTAAAATCCAATTTGTAATTTGAAATAATGCAATTAGCAAAACTGCAACAGCTGCCAGGGTTTAAAATATCTTGTCAGTAGATATACAAATTCTGTTACACTCACTGTTGATTGTGTCTGATGTGGCAATGCTTCATCACATGTTGAACTGAAGCTTGACTTAAGAAAACTATATCTAAATCCAAGCGCAAAATCTGTCAGTAAAATGCAATCAAATATTTTCCCTAAATTGTTCAGCTCAATGAGTTCGTTAAATTGTGATCTGGACTGGTCCTGACCAAGCCTCTGTATATGAAGAGTTGGGGATGACTGTGCTTAGCTTGAAACCTCACTCCAGATGTTTTACAGTTGTTCTGTGGCTGCGGTCAGAGAGGACATCATATGGACAAAACTGACACATGGAGCCAATTTATCGGTCTAACCTGTGAAGGAGCAGTTCAGCTGTTGTCAATGCCTGACAATGTGGACTCAGACCTCCTTTGTCCTCCGTCATTCTTTCCTCCTCCTTCCTTCCCTCGCCTGTAACCGCTCGCTGTATTGTGCGTAATAAACTCTGAATCCTCTCCTCTCTTCCCCTTGATCAGAATGCTCTCCTCAAAATCGACACAAACAAGCTGCGAGGTCAGCCGGCAGTCAAGGACTCTCCCTCTGTCTTTCTCTGAAAGTGTCATCTGCTCGTCCTTCGCTCTCTTGCAAAGCACTCAGCTGGTTTGTGTGTTTGTGTTTGTGTGTGGACATACTTTGGAGGAGAAATGATTACAGGCAGCTTTGAGCGTGGCTATTCAAAGCCGCACTTTCTCTGAGGTGTCCCCGTATGACTGGAACTCATCTGTGGGACTCATCACCAACCCTGCGTGTGTGTGTGTGTGTGTGTGTGTGTGTGTGTGTGTGTGTGTGTGTGTGTGTGTGTGCGTGTGTGTTTGCATGGTGTACACTGCGAGGTGTGTGCGTGCTCCCAGACGTGGAGAGGGGGATAGAGCATTCCCTCTATTGCACTCAGCGTGATGATGTTTGAGGAAGTGTTTGGCTGTGAAGACTTGTCTGAGAGAGCGTTGCTTATCTTCCATTAGGCACATTACTGCCAACGTTGCCATCAAAGAGGAAAGACGCACACACACACAAAAACACACAAGACTCTCTGATGCTGAGACACACACTTCTCCTGGGGAGGCACTTGGCAGGACTCATCTGCTGGTATTCTCACTGAGGGAGGTAAGAGGAGGAGGAGGAGGAAGAAGACAGGCGGAGAGGGGAATGTGATGTATCCGTGGTCCTGGATCAGTCATTTACAGCCTCTCGAAGCTCCTCCGCCTCCAGCAAGCTGCCACATAATTTAGTCAAGTATCATTGCTCCCTGGAGAGCCTCTCTGATTTGTGTTAGATTTGTTTTCAGACTATACAGCTGTATCTTTAAGTCACCTGTTAGTTTAACGTTCATTATTCTATTTTTCTACTCTTCATTTCTGCCTTTATTTCACTCATATTCACACAATAGGAGGTTTTCAAGATGATGCTATGTATACAGTAAAGCACAAAATCCTGTTACTGTACAAACGTCACACCATGTGTAATCTTTCCAGGGGGAATTTAAGAAATTATTCATGAAACCAAAAAATTTTTAAAGCCAGTATTGCAAATTGTTTGCACTTGAAAACTTCACTACATGCTACAAAAAGCTGCCTTTTAATCATATGTAATGTCAAACTGCCATTACAAAGCTGCCTCATCAGTCCATTGCAGTGAATTTACAAATCACATACGGCTGAGACTTCACCCAACTGCTTTGTGCTCTCAGTAAATGACACATCCATAGGCTATTGTCTAATATTCATATTACAGGCTGCACTGAAGGCCAGAGAAGACTGCTTCTATGAAACTGCAGCATACATTCTAGATGCACATGCATTTGGCTGAGCCCTTTTACAACAACAAGCAATAATTATTTAAGAATGTATAAGAAAGTGTTACTGATTGTTAGCTTAGTCTGACATGGGCAAACAACATGACGCATACAGAAAAAAAATATATACACTACTGTTCAAAAGTTTGGGGTCACCCAGACAATTTCATGTTTTCCATGAAAACTCACACTTTCATTCATGTGCTAACATAATTGCACAAGGGTTTTCTAATCATCAATTAGCCTTTCAACACCATTAGCTAACACAATGTAGCATTAGAACACAGGAGTGATGGTTGCTGGAAATGTTCCTCTGTACCTCTATGTAGATATTCCATTAAAAATCAGCTGTTTCCAGCTAGAATAGTCATTTACCACATTAACAATGTCTAGACTGTATTTCTGATTCATTTAATGTTATCTTCATGGAAAAAAAATGCTTTTCCTTCAAAGACAAGGACATTTCTAAGTGACCCCAAAGCTTTTCAACGGTAGTGTATATATGAGAAAATGCATGAAAAATACTGCAGGAATTATATCTGCATCGTAATTTAAAAATTTTTTTTTTTTAAAGCTGCATTCAGACATTTTTTTCCATTAGTGCAAACTGCTTGGAACCTTCCTCGCATGGTGCAACTCTGGAAAAGGCATCTGAAAAAGTTTTTAGCTCTGGATGGCATTCAGATCTGATACAAAACTTTGTGATTCGATGCGCTGCCTCGTGTGGTGGCAACAATCGAAAAACTGCTGACAGTCTTTTTTTGTCAACATCATCCTTTCTGTAGCTGAAATATTTCTACACAGCTGACTACAGGGCAGATTATGGAGAGAATGATAATCACAATTATTATTAATTTTTGTTATTTTTTGGCCTTTTACACATTATGTAGGACAGTGAAGAGAGAGAGGGGAAACACAGGGAGAAGAATGGGGGAAGGACATGCAGCAATGGGCCATGAGCTGGATTCAAACCCATGACTGCTGCATCGGGAACTTTTTCAATTATCACAAATAGCATGTTTATCACAATTAATGATTGATTTTATTTTTACTGTAGTTTTTACATTTAAGTAAACAGGACGCTGCTTTAACTTACATGTTGGCTGCCTCCACTTCGAAACCTCCACTTAATTACTGCAGTGCAGCGAGTCAGACAGGTTTGTGGCCAACAGTGACTTTGCAGAGACTCAAATAAGACATTTTAATGTCAGATTTACCTGAGCTCAAACCAAGTCATCATATCTACATGGTTGTTTTCTATATGCAGCTATATCTAGAGCGTCTGTGTATCCTGGCAACCAAATCTTTTATTTTAGTTTTTCTCTCCTATTCCTGAATCATTTTGCTGTGCAGACGTGGAGCTTGTATGTCAACAAGCTCTGTGCGATGTAAATAAAGCTACAAACAAACATTGTTTCCAAGACGTCTGAAACCAGAATACATGATGTTCTATCAGACAGACTTCTTTTGTGCATTAGTCATGGAAAATGAAAGCGGTGGCACTTTTTGTCGCACGATGTTTTTGAGTCAAGTTGCCTCACTTCACATTGCACTTCCTGTGGTGTGACTGTTGCACACAACAATATATTGTGCAGCCCTGTTTAATCAGATTTGACTCTGATGACAGAACTTGTTAATGTAAGGGAACATGTATTCCAATCATCCCTATAACCAATGTTCCCTGTAATTTTTCCTGAGTGTGAGCAAACACACAAACTCCCTGAGCGTCCCTTGGACCACTGTGAGCAACATCAGACGTGTGCACTGTGGTCACACCAGCATCACATCCATTCAAGTTACATGGTTCATTAAAAGAATCAAATTACAGCATTTACATTTCTGTTAAAACACTTTGTCAACAGGAGCCAGTTGAAGGCTGCAGTGATTTTAGTGACACTACAATGTATAAGAGTGAAGTTATTGAATATTTGTCTCTCTTTACTGTTGCAGTGGTTTTGCAAATTGCAGACGGACCCTGTTCACTCCATAGACACCAATGTTATTCCTGTAGCTTGAAAGACAGCTACTTTTGATAAAACTGGGCTTGTAGCACATTGTCTGCCTTGCAACAATGGGAAAGAGGCACCGTTTATGTTTTGACAACCTATATCTAACTAGTTATTGATGCTGGAAGCCCGAATCTGTGAATATCTTTCCAACTTTACTGAACTTGGGGCCACTACCACCTAAGGAGTGATATATTTAATTTTGATAAAAGCATTTAGCCATACTTAAAGCTTTAAGTGCTTTATTAACACAGAACTAAAAATTTTGTATTGTTTTATTATCACAGGTTCTGTCTGAAAAGAGGTGGCATCATTTTAAACAGTGAAATCAAACTAACAAAATGTAATGACCAACCAGTGAGCAATACTGGATTCTGCAAAAACATAAACAACTTTTTAAAATCTAAATCTTATCTTAACACAGTTAATGTATTAACTTATTTTTGTGTGTATGCATGCATTTATTGATTTATTTAATACTGTTAACATATCAGAGTTCTGAGTGAATTTTTCTTAAGATAGGCAAAGGCCATTTATTGATTACATATAGGCTCTTAAATGTTTATTAAAAACTGAAAAGCATTAAAAAAAAAAAACAACTTAGGAATTTATTGAGTCACTAAAATACTGTAGAGTACAGACCACATCAGCATGATTATAAGCATCCTCTGGTAAATTAACAACCAGATACTGATGTCTCTCACCATATGGACTTCAGGAGATGACAGGGGGATGATAAACTGTGACCTACTGGTTGGGTTCTCTCTGTTCTCATGTTTCTTACATGTTTGTCCCCTGACAGCCGGGTCCTAATGTTTTTTGAGCAACACACCATACTATGACGTTTTTACAATGATGGTTCTACTATGAAACCAGTTTGACATGTTCAGGTGTTCTTTGTGTGAAAACTCAGAGATTTCAGGGATCAGAAGGTGGTTTTCAACTTTCTTTGTTAACTTTCTGCTTCAACTTTAAACTAAATTTCCTTCACTAACCCAGCCCTCTGGACTTCCAGTAAGCTGTGTTCCTATTGGCTGTCCAGGTGGCTGCTTGGTGTTATCAGGAACACCTGAGCAGCTCAGTGTCTTCCTGCTTTATTTAGCTGCAGCCAAACATTTCCTCTGCTTCTGTTCACCACTGAACTGGGTTTGGCTCCGTTGCTTCAGTTTGAACTTTAGGCGTTGGCTTGCAGCTTCCAGCAGTAAAATAGGCTTTAATGTGTTTCTTGGTGTGTTTTAGGGCTTTGTACTGGATAGTTGTCTTGGTAAATGTGGTTCTTTAGCCACAGTTAGCACATGGTGCCAATGTGTGCAGTGATTAGTGGATTTGCTGCAGCTGAGTTGTGTCTTTATCTTGGCTGTAGTGAGTCTTTAGAGGTTTTTGGTCAGACACACTCTGTATTCTTGTTTGAGAACCAACGTTGGTTGTCCAGAAGGTAAGAGTTCCTGTCCTGATTCTCTGTTCTCAGAGGTTCTCTGGTAGGCTGCAGGAGACTTTAGCGTTTGGGTTGTGCTAGTTTGGTTTTTGTATGGTTTCATTTGGACGACTATCTTGAGGCCCCTCCATGTGGTTTAGTGAGGTTTTCTGCAACAGTTCTACAAAGCAACCTGCAGCAGAAGAGACTTTGAGAGTTTTTAGGAAGTTCTGGAGACCAGACTTTAGAGCAGCAGGAACATTTGTCAGCAGTTTGAGCAGGAGAAGGTGAGCTTCAGAGTAGAAATGAGACAGAAACCTTCTTGACCCGTGTGGTGAGGTCCTGTACCAAGAGTTTGAGCAGGTTGTGAAGAGTCTGTAGTTCTTTGGCCTGAAAGCACAAGAAGAGTCGACTCATTGAAGGAGAAAACAGGAGATATTGTTGGTTCTTCTGTTGCTTTGCAGTTTCCTTAGACTGAATATCAAGTTTATATTTTAAATGATTTCCCATGTGAGCCCAAGAAGACTTCAATAAACTCCCTCCATCCCCTGGACACAACATATTTTATTACCATGTTAAATCTTTTTTTTAAAATATGTTTTTGAGTTTTAGTCATAGTTTTAGCGTAGTTTTTTCTCTTTGCTTGTTTAGTTTTGTCATCTGTGTGAAAGGTGCCAAACAAATAAAGTTGAATTGATAAAGTGAATAATTGACTAACTCATGATTGTGACAACAGAAGTATTTTCATTGTGATTTAAGGGTTTATTTCATTTTTAAGGTTGGGGTTAAAATCTTGACACAAAAAGATTAAAGAAATAAACTACATAACAAGCAATTAAATCAAATTGAAAAAACTTAATACAATAAAACTTTTAAAGAGGTTTATTATTAAAAAGTATTTTTGAATGTTTAATTATCGAAAATATTTTATCTGTAATTTTGAATATTTGTATTTAAAAAATTCTGTTTAATTTCATAGTTACATGTATTGTATCTTGTTTAATTATCTAATTCAATATTTTGTCTGTTTAATATAGTTAACATTAAATACAATTAAATTCTATTAAACAGACAAAATATTGAATTGGATAATTAAACAAGATACAATACATGTAACTATGAAATTAAACAGAATTTTTCAAATACAAATATTCAAAATTACAGATAAAATATTTTCGATAAACATTCAAAAAATACAATTAAACAAGAAGAACATTAAACATTTTAAAAAATACAAAACATTTAATTAGATTATTAAACCTTTAAAAAGACAAAACATTTAATTAAAAAAATAAATGTTTAATTAGAAAATTACATCTTAAAGACAATAAAACTTCAAATAGGAATTAAACAGAAAATAAGTGAAGCATTCAAAAAGAAAATTAAACATTAAAAGGTGGTAAAATATTTAAAAAGAAAAACCTTAAAGATATAATCGAAAAATTAAATATTGGGAAAGAAAAAAAAATTCAAACAAGCCGATAAAACATTTGAAAAAACAATTAAACATTAAAAAGACAAAACATTTCGAAATCAAATCAGAGATTAGAAAAGAATAAAAGGTGAGAAAAGAGCAAAACTAAACGTTTAAGAAGAATCAAACTAAAGACAAAACATTTGAAAAGACACCAGTTAGACTTTAGAAGATCAAATTAAACAGAAGAGACGATAAAATGATCAAAAAGAGCAAAAACAGATAAAGGTCTTAAGGCATTTTCTAGTCTGAAACGAAAACAAGTTGTTTCTTCAAACATTTCCTCTTTCTATGTTCTTGGTTTGATTGTGGACAGATTTACTAAGAACTCATTTCAGAAAACTGCTTTCCAGATAAAGTCTACTAGTAGTTGAAGGCATTTATCAAACTAATGTTACCTTCTGATCTCCACAAACTTTACTGTTCAGTGAAGAGAATCAAAGTTTGTTGAGGATTTCTAAAAAACCCACAGGTGAAGGTCTGAGAAGGACTCAGATGGAGGGTCTAAATGTGAAATCAAGACTCATGGTCACAAGTTTTAAGGCTTCTGTTAACCAGAAGGTTCAAACTAACAGAGAAGTACTGAGAAACTTTTAAAACTTCAGTCCTCAGAGTGTCTGAAGGTTCAAACTAACAGAGAACTACTGAGAAACTTATAAAATTTCAGTCCTCAGACTGTCTGAAAGCTCAAACTAACAGAGAAGTACTCAGGAACTTTTAAAATTTCAGTCCTCAGACTGTCTGAAGGTTCAAACTAACAGAGAAGTACTGAGAAACTTTTAAGATTTCAGTCCTTGGACTGTCTAAAGGTTCAAACTAACAGAGAACTACTCAGGAACTTAGAGGATTTCAGTCCTTGGACTGTCTGAAGGTTCAAACTAACAGAGAACTACTCAGGAACCTTCAAAATTTCAGTCCTCAGACTGTCTGAAGGTTCAAACTAACAGAGAAGTACTGAGAAACTTCAGTCCTTGGAATGTCTAAAGGTTCAAACTAACAGAGAACTACTCAGGAACTTAGAGGATTTCAGTCCTTGGACTGTCTGAAGGTTCAAACTAACAGAGAACTACTGTGGGACTTAGAAAATTTCAGCCCTCAGACTGTGTGAAAGCTCAGGTCCTGAGGACTCGGGAGGTGTGGAGGCTTTGGAAAGTCTTGGAACTGAGGGTTCCACCCTCCAGCACAAAGGCTGAAGTCCAACCTCCTGAGAAAAACGGTCGAGTCGAGACTCGAGTTAAAAAAAAAACTCGAAAACGCCAAAAAATAGATGATAAATGCGCAAAAAAAAGAAGAATTAGTATCTGAGCGAGTAGCTCAGGGGATAAGAAGACGGACTCCCAAGTGGAAGGTCGCAGGTTCAAGACCCACCAGTGGCACTTTTCTTTCTTTGTCTTTGTCAGAATTTTGAGAAAAATTTAAGAAGGGTCTGGTCTTGAACCAGCGACCTGCAGCTCCATAGGCAAATCCTTAACTCACTGAGCTACAGATCAGATAAAAAGAAATAAATTCGTCGTCCCTTTGACATCGTAGTTGGTGAAGTGACCACATGGGCAGAGCCAAGGCGGAGTCTGGGTGGAGTCAGGGCGGAGAGTAGGCGGGGAGGTGGGTGGCGGCCTCCCCCCTCTACTCCCCCACCTCTCCCCACCACCCACCACACCTTCCCCCGCCCGACGAGTTCTTCGAGTCTCCACGAGTTCTTCGAGTCTCCACAGGTTTTCCCGAGTTTCTGGAGTTTCCACCAGGTCGGAGGCAGAACAAGTTGTCATGAAGAGGTGTTGAAGTCGGCCAGGATGGACTGACTTTTTACAGCGACTAGAAGGAAGATCACTAGAAGAGCAGGTCTTTAACCACCATCCATAAAATCCATGGAGTCGGCTCCAGAGAAATGAAAGAAGGTCAACTTTTATCAACCTCCATCCAGATGTTCAACTTCATATCTTTACTTTGACATTTTTAGCACCACAAACCTTTAGTATCACACGTTAATATAATTTATTAGGACTTTAATGGAATCCACCAGCAGATTTAGTTTTTGTTGACAAACTTTATTCTTGTCGTCATGGGATTGCAGTATTTAAAACTGTTCCTTCTATTTGACCTCATGTTTATTAGTTTTAGTGGAGAAAGTTATTTTAGTTGTCGATTAGTCTCTTAAAAACCAAGTAATAAATTGGATTAGTCAAGCGGTTTAAATTTCTTACTTTGTCATATTTTAAATATGACAAAAAATATAAAAATAAAGTGTCTTGAGACAATTTGACCTGTAATTGGCGTTATATAAATAAAATTGAATTCAAATTGTATGCATCTTGTAATGTTGGAGTAATTCAGCCACATATGTTGGAAAACACATTTTCTTTGTCCATTAATCTGTTGATCGTTTTCTCCAGTAATTCATTTCTTGTTTTGGTTTATAAAATGTCAAACCCAAATATATTCAGTTTACTGTCATAAAAACCAAAAAGATTTACATTCATGATGCAGGAATCAGGCAGTTTTTCACTTTTTATCTTAGTTTAGTCAGAAAGATAGTTGATAATGTGTGAATTGTTGCAGCTTGTGAGCTGTAGGAGGTTTTAATCTTTGGGGCCGAGTGTCAAAAAACATTTAGAAACCAACATCAACAAAACACTCAACAAAGATTTGAACATCATTAAAGGGAAATCCAACTTTTGCATGACAATGTCTAATTAAAGGACATTTATTTCCAATGTAAATGTGTGATATTCATCCTCTGGAGCTTTCTCTTCACATCGTCTTCCACCTGGACTGGTTTGGTCGGGAGCATGTGCAACAAACATTAGAAAAACTGCACTTTAACATCAATGAATGACACTGAAGTTTAATCTCTACATAAATGAGACTGAGTCTGGATGTGCTGCTCTGTCATTAACTCCTAGGTTGAGGGAAAGTTCAAACAAAAGAGGACAGTTCAGATAAGACTTAAGAATGAGCTTATTTTGAACAAACATCTCAGACTTTCTGAGCTTCAGCACCTACAGCAAGATATTTTAACAACAAGCAACTCAAGAGATCCAGAAGTTGGAGCGAGTTAGCTTTAGCTGAGCCAAAGAACATGTGGGACGCTAACCTAGCAAACATTTCAGACTTTTCTCTGTGAATTCTGAGAAATAATTTCCTATTTAATGACAGCTACACATCTTAACTCAGTCTCATTAAAACAGACTCTAATTCAGTGTCATCCATCCATATTAAAGTGCAGTTACCCAAAATGTTTGTTGCATGAGCTCCAACAAAACCTGTCCAGGTAGAAGGCCACTTTGACAAACAGGAAGTGGAAGATTCCAAGCAGATTTATAGAAGGGGGAACCGGACTGTACTAAGTGTGGTCGAGTATAGAGGGGTGTTTTGTGGGTTTTTAAGGCTGATAATGATTATTAGTGAGACATTTGGAGTAGATATTCATTTGCAGTAAATGAAAGTATTTAAAATCTTGGAGTTAAACTTAGAAGAACACAAACTCTAACAGAAAACTTTGTTGATACGTTTTTGTTTTGTTTACAGATGTTAAGTTAAAGGAGTTTTATTCGTGACGTATAACCAATCAAATCACTCCAGAAGACAGAGCGACCACAGGTAGATAAAGGTTCAGAGCCAAAGTAGCACCATTTTTAAATGTATTTATTACCGTAAATCAGTAAAAAATAAAATACTGATAATCAGTAAATCAGTCAGCCCACAATTACTACAATTCTACAATGTATGTCTCTTTCCTTTGACTTGTTATTTGTACAATATACGATGTATATGATGGCGTTTTTTCATACCAAAGGCTATACTATGATGTTTTCTAAGAGACATACTGCTCTGGGGCTGCTGCACTCCTCCTCTGTTGTTTTCTGGATTGTACTCAGCTGCATGCCTTCGTCCACCCGGCCTCCGTTGACTCGTCCCGCCTGCCGTCTCTGGAGCTGAAGCTGGATTGGAACAGACCAAAGTACAGTCCAATCACGATGCCAGCTGCCTCTCAAAAGGCTCCTTCATCTGGCAGGTGGCGGCACTTCTTCTGAGGGGAAGCTGAGCTGGCCAGCAGAACTTTGGAGATGTGTTCCAGTGGTTGGTGGATGTGTGGGGAGATAGAGAGGGACCTTTGAATTGTTCAGAAAGGAAAACAGGGAACCCATTGGTAGTTTTAGTTTAGGGTGCTACTGTGGTGTTTTTGGGTTTTAAGAGGTGAACAGGAAGAGTTTTTTTTCGTATTGATTATCTTTTACTTTGTTCCTGGTTGGAATGCCCATCAATGTCAACATGAAGTTCACTTTTAGTTCTGTTTATTTATTTTTATTTTACTAACACCCATTTGTTTTTAACCCCCTCACATGTTGTGTTGTTGTAAACTTACTCTTTCAAATAAATTCTCGTCTAACCCTCTGGAAACCAGCGTTTGGACTGTTTTTGTGTTGCTCCTCACCTACTGACAGCTGTGGACTAAAGGCTATACTGTGACGTTTTTAGAGCGACATGCTATACTATGATGTTTGTTGGGCGACACACTATACTATAGGCTTTTTTAATTGACATATTACTGTGACTTTTTTTTGTTTTGTTTTTTTTTTTTTAGCAACATATAAGAATTCGAACAGTTTTAAAAGTTACTATACTTTTACTTGTGCAATGAAATTATTATTCTATGGCATTTTTTAGATGACATATTATACTCTGATGTTTTCTTGAATTACATACTATTTTGACAATATACTGCACTATGACATTTTTTGAACCACATATCATACATGACAATTTTAGGCAACATCCTATCATTTTGCGCTTTTTGAACCACATAATAATCTATGTTTTGTTTTTTTTTCTTGCCAACATGCTGTACTATGAACTACAGGCCATACTATGTTATTCTTGAGTAAAGCATACTATACTTTGACATTTTCTGAACTACATCCTATACTATGGCGTTATACACAGAGTGCTTTGGTTACATGTTGATTTATAATCTAGATTTTTTTCTGTTTTGTTTTTTGACGGGATTACCACAGACCTGACTGTGAACACCGTCGACACCCACCTCAGGGAGACGCTGCCTAAGATCTCAAGGCTGCTTGGTCGTGGTCTTTCTGGCACGTACTCTTCCAAGATGAGCCGGGAAGTTTAACACTGATGGAATGACACCAGGTCTAAGCCGACAAACTTCCAATTCCTCCTCAACCCATAGTCTCTGGGAAACCTACATGGAGTAAGAAAAGTAGACAGACAAGTAATTAAGTCTGTACACAACATATTAAAACGAAATCATGCTAATAAATTAAGTACAAAGAACCGAATTCGCCAATATACTGGAGACCAGAGCTATTTAATTTGATAAGTATAACCTTGTTTAGTAACATTTCAATTATTTGAGAGCAGTCCTAAAGAACTGCCTGTAATCCCAATCATCACCTATGAAAAGTCATTCCAAGTTTCCTTGTCTCAATCGTACGACGTAGTGTGTAATTGTATGCAGCACAGTGAGACGGCATACTTGTTTCCGTTTTCACGCCATCTACACCAAAGGAATGCACTGAAACTTTGCCCCCACTAGCTTAGCCTCGCTGTAGCACGCAGCTCAAAGGGGCGTGTCCTATCTACTCATTCATATCTATGAGAACAACGGTAGCTGCACATAAGGACGCCTGACGTTGATTAGCTGCGTAAATACCATTATATACAGTCTATGGTAAATACGTATGTGAATCGCATCATTGGCTGCAGCAGCCAGTCACCGGTCACTCACTGACTCACACTGAAAAATAGCACAGAATGAATTGTTATGTGTTTATTTTATTTACAATTTAGGTTGGATTTTTTTTTTGTGCGCAGCGCAGATTTTCTGTGCGCGGAGACCATGTCAGCAGTGCGCAGTTGCACACGCTCAGCTTAGAGGGAACAGTGCCTATAACCCTGAGCAGCTCACTTATTCTCATACAGGTATCTGTCACAATAATCTCTGTTATTAAGCTCTGTTATTTTCCAGAGATTTCACTAGCCTCTCACAGTCTTTTTCTTTATATTGCATATACAGTCTAGTTTATATAAGCTAGAAATTGCAGATCCAATCAGCAGTTGCCAGCTTACCAAAGAAACTGATTGATCATTGGCCAGAAATGAGAAGTCTGCTTGTTAGTCAGTTGCTGAGCCTGTAGCTGCTTTTGAATATGTGATTCATCAATGTAGGTGGTCCAAATCATTGGTTGCTTTTATTGTTTTGGACACGCATCGTCTCTCTTAACCTGTCGATCCCTCACCATGGCAACTATCTCTGAAGGACCTCACACTCTGAGGAAAGTAAATCCGGCTGTTCTGTATGAATGACGTTATGGCCTTGTGTCAGCTCTTTGAAATCAACCCATCACACAATCAGCAGGCAGCATCCCCTGACTTTAAGCATATGGGGGAAACTGACTTTGAAGATTGTTGTGTTCGTGTTTGCTTCTTACGCTGCCTTTCATGTGGCTGATATCGAAGTAAGCATTTACATTTTGATGGTTTTCTGAAGCACTGTTACAAGTGTAGCATTAAAAGGTTACATTATTTGTAGTCGGTCATACCACAATATGAAAGGTGCTGCCTCTTTCCTCTTTAACATGAACCTGTTTAACCTCATCAGGTCCATCAAGCGTGTGCTGGCACTGCATATTTCTTTTTGATTTAAAAGAGCAGCCTTTAAAAACATTGCAGGATTCAAATATTTGTCAGAATATGTTACATATAAAAAATTATGTACCTTCAGGGGGAGAGCTGTGACTCTGAATTATTACTCTGCCAAGGAACAGTGGAGTTATGTGGCGATTAGCGTATGTTTGTCCATCTGTTTGTCTGTCTTTCTCTTTCTGTTAACAACTTTACTCAAAAGTTGACTAACGGATTTGTATGGCATTTTCAGGGAGGGCCAGAAATGATACAAGGACCAACTGATTAGATTCTGGCAGTGATGCGGCTTATAGTCTGAATCCACAAAGCTGCTAAAGATTTCTGAATCGTTGTGAGATAATGGCATGGCATCACTGTAACTATGACAACAAGTGAATACTACGTCAGCTGCCTGCTGACGATCACATGATTGCGATCCTACTACAAATCAACCACTGTTGACTTATCAGGACTTATCTGTTGGAAATCATACAAGGAACAATTGATTAAATTGTGGGGGTGTTTCCGAGTCCCATTAATTCCCACCGCCCGCTACATATATAGGGCACGTGATTTGGTATCCGTACTCATGCATAACACATGCCTGTTCTCAGCGCAAGGTCATTTTGTTTGTGGGTACATCTATATTAACTCTTTGATGCAAAACATCGGTCCAGAGATACCCGTTTTCCATTGAATATGGGTCACTTTTGACCCAAACATTACAGACAGAGCTGTATTCCATGTCTGAAACCAGCTGTAGATTGCTATCACATCTCTGTAACAAAATCACAAGTGATGAAGACAGAATGCCTTTTCCGTCACATTTTATGCACCTGTGCTGTACGCTGCTGCTCTGAACAGCTCCAAGCACTTTTGCGTTGCTTTTTTCTAAAGCATAGCTCTAAAAACGTGATGGGCATGCTGTTACGATATAAATAGAGAGCTTCTTAACAGAGAGGTCCTTCATGGCAACAGATATTAAAGTGTACTCTGTTAATGTCACATGTCTGGCACAGAGAATGAAGCACCCACATAGGCACAGGTCTTTGAACTCCACATTCATTAGGTGCTACTGCACACATAATACAGAAAGTTGAAACAAAAAAAAAAAAGCAGCAAGAAATGCCATTTTTGTAGCACTCCTCCGTGAAGCGCACATATACAAGCGCGCGCATAGACATGGCATGCTCAATTATGTGTGCTGCCCCCGGCCATTTTCCGACAGGGTTATCCATTACAGCATTTCTGCAGTGACCGGGCCTAATTACACTGCTGTGGAGAGCCTCTCCTCTACACAATGGGTGTGAATGTATATGGACACAGGCGAGGTGTGTGTATTTGTGTGCAGTTGTAGCCTGTGAATGACTCTACAGGCAGTGCTTGGTTTTGCAATTACCAAAACTGGAGCCAAATTAACCAGCATACATGTGTAGCTGTTCAAAGTATTGTATAGGCTTCACACATACACACACTGACAGCTGCACTTTATTTGAATCCAATCATGCTCTTTCTCTGCTTTAGTCGGCTGCCAGTGATTCATATATTCTGTCTTTCATGTCCAACTAATAGGCTCTTGGCCATGTTTAAGGCCCTGGATGGTATTTACAAAGGGCTGCTGAGCTGGACAGCTTGATACCTGTCAGCAGTGTAGAATTAAACACATACACATGCACATACACACTAATGCCATTACTGAGCTTGGCGTGGTGGAACTGCATGAGGGTAAATTTATTTTCTGAGTGAGGTTTGTAACAGTTGGTTGCATGGTAGATGAAAGCTCTGGTCCAGGTCGTCCTTTAGAGTTTATTGCAAATATTATTCATTGTCAGATCTGCAATTAAGATGTTTTCATTTGATTAAAAAAAAAACAAAAACAAAACAGCATTTTCCGTTTGGTCTATAAAATGTTTTTATAATATATGATTCCCCCAAAAAGCCAGCTTCAGATTGTTCATTTTGTCCTAAATTCTCACATTTGAAAAGTTGTAAACATTTGGCATTAGATCAATTAGTAAAGAATTAATTGTTGAAATCGTTGATTGATTTTCCATCCAGTGGCTAATTATTTCAGCCGTAATCAATAGCTTTGGTTTGACTTAGGCGCTAAAATACTCATTTCTCTATGCTGATATGGAGCAGCGATGACACTTCATCAATAGCAATAAGAAAATTATTCAGTTGAATGTTTAATAGCTTCACTTAAATGCATCAGATGCAAACCATGAAAGCATATTCTTAGCGAAAATGCAAAGTCCAGTTGCATGAACATGCATGCTCCCTCTCTGGCCTGTGACCTCCATGCAGATCTTCCAAGGCATAGCAGCCTGCTGCCACCACTGTCTGTACCTACAGACCTCTTGTGGAGACTATGAGCTGTGGTTGCCCTTATAAGACAGACTTTGCAGTCCACAAAAACACACATGACTGTGTGTCCCCCATTAACTACTAGTGAACCAAAGCACTCCCAATGTGCTGCTCCAGCAGCGGACAGACTTGATGTCAAGACGGTGTGGAGGTCGGTTCAGGTCTTGGTCCGGGGGTCCAGGCCCACTTCTAGGAACCTTATTCTCAGTGTGCTGCAGTGGCCTCCACTTGGTTTACTGAGTTTTACATACTATCTTTATTACTTTTCCAAAGAACAGTGGAGTTATGTGATAATCGGCGTTCGTTTGTCTGTCTGTCAGCAACATTACTCAAAAACGGACTAACGGATTTGAAAATTTTCAGGGAAACTCAGAAATGACTAATTTGCTAATTAACTATGGATAAAAGATTCATGTAAAGCTGGTGGAACACAGACTGGATCAATTATCCAAAAGAACCAGAAGAAATTGTCCTTCAAGCTGCCACATGAGCCACTCATCCAGCTCTACACAGCACTCATTGAGTCTGTCCCCTGCACATCCATCACAGTCGGGTTTAGACTGGCCACCAAACAGGTCAACTTACAGTTATGCCATCAATGCCAAAGTGGCCACAATCCAACATTTTTACACCTGCACAGAGAGGCAGGACAAATCACAGCAGGCTGGTCCTGTCTCTCTGACAGAACACTGAAGCCACATTTCTACACGTCATCACACTCATCACTTAAAACAGAAAACCATCTACTATCTACTGTAGTACTGCGCTGGGAAAAATCATTACTCCGCCAAGGAGGTGGAGCCTTGGCAGAAGTATGTGATGATTGGCGTTGGTCTGTCTGTCTGTCTGTCTGTCTGTCTGTTAGCAACATTACTGAAAAACGGACTAACAGATTTGAATGAAATTTTCAGGGAAGGTCAGAAATGACACAAGGACCACCTCATTAGATTTTGGCAGTGATGCAGCTTATAGTCTGGATCCATGGATTTGTTAAAGATTTCTGTATCATTGTGAGATAGCAGCACGGCGTCACTGTAACTATGAAAACAAGTGAACACTACATCAGCTGCCTACTACAAATCCACTGGGACTTATCCGTCGGAGATGATACAAGGAACAATTGATTAAACTGTGGGGGTGTTTCCGAGTCGCCCGAGTCAAATTCCTGCCGCCAGCTACATATTTAGGTCACGCAATTCGGTATCCATACATAACATAGACATGCATAACACGCACCTGTGCTCACTGAAAGGTAATTTTTCTCTCAAAGATTTCATCCGTTGGAAATGATATGACTGAGCAGCCTTGGCAGAGTACTGCGCTCTCTGAATGCTTTTCTTGTCAAATTTGTATCAAGCTGAGAACATTCCTTTATCCTTATTTACTTTTATTTACGTAAGGGTTTTATTGTTGGGGTAACATAAAATTATTAACTCTGTAAATAGACTAAAGTGGTTAAAATAAAATAAACTTTTTTCCCCCCTGGCAATCATTCAAAAATGATCAATAATTATTGATATCAGCCAAAATGAATAACTTTATTGTGATGAACTTTTTAATCACATTGCCGAGCCCTATGATAAGCAAATCATTTCAGATGTTCTCATCTCAGTCCTTCACCTTCTCATTAGAGTCCCAGCAAGGAGACAAATAAGTTTATTAGAAAATGAAGTAGATATTTTTTCATACAAGGCTTCTACAGGACAGTGACAGTTGGCTCCACAGAGAACGACCAGCAAAGTAGCTTAATGCTGAAGGGAGTCAAGACATTTCACAGCTGAGACATGCTGAGGACATTCTGCCATAAACAGAAAAAGCTGTGAATGGGGATGCTCTCAGTTGTGCTTAACTGTCCCCTAGACAGAAATCCATTCTATCTACATCTGACTGTGCAGCTCAGAGAGGAACAGTTTGGCCAGAGAGGATGTAGCTCAATATTGGAGCTATATTGCCCGAAACATGACACATTATCACCGAGGAGAGCATGCTGCGCATTCAGCTGAATTACTACTGGAGAGATGAAACTGCTCAGTACTGAAGCTGTAACTCCAGAAAAGGGATTATTGATGAGAATATGTTGCATATCAAATCACCTTTTGACTGGAGGGATGCTTTGCCCAGAGATGATGGTTTCTAAGCAGCACATTTAGACATCTCCAGTCTCCTCTCCCAGGATTCTTGGCTTTGCTTGTTTTCACTGCAGCTCCACTGCAGTGGCCATTTTACCTTCTTTGCAGTAATGTCTTCTGGATCTTGGGTTATTGTAGGAGTGAGCCGCCTTGCATGAGAGAAATGGTTTTAAAATTAACGGCATTAACATTACGATAGACCAGAAAATCAAATTTGTCCTCCTGTTGCTGCATCCTCCAACAACCGCTATAGAACTATTATGCATCACTATACACACTGAATCAAATCTTTACAGCCTATGGATTAGTTTAACAGGTCTGATTTACTATGAAACATATTATTCCTTATCCACCATCACTGTGTATAGACATGAGGGAAAATTATTATGTGAGACCAATTGAATAATCTCTTACTGTTGTCTGAAATCTGTGCTGCACTTGATACATCAGCTGATGTGACTCATAAACTGACTTGGAGACAAGGTACCCACATGTTAAGGACTCATTCATTTGTAGAAGTAGCGTATGTAGTGTTTAGGAATTATTTAGATGGACCCTGGTGTAAAACAACACAATCTAAATTCTCTCATCTATATGTTTTTTTGGGTACTGTCGGTGTAGCTCCCCTCCAGTTTAAACACGGACGACAAGGTGTTCTTTTCTACAGACATTTATTTCCGACGTCATGCCGAAGTGTCGATGCCGTGAGAACTAAATAAATAAATATACAACATATAAGTCGAAGTACAAATTTACAATAACAATTAAAGAAATGCACAATAAACACAAACAACAGCACAATGAAAAAATAAACATAAGTTTTTTACCTCACTGGCCGCATAAACTTTTGGGGAGAAACCTCCAACCGAAAACACTGCATTCCTCCTCCGTCTTCTCATTCATTCATTACAATGACAGGTACACTGCTCCATGTGGCGATTGATGTGTCTCTCAATAATCTACCTGACTACAACAGCACAACAACATCAGCTCCACAAGAAAGGTTCCATTTTCAGAATATGTTCAACTTTGTATGTTTTAATCTTTTTAAACTTATTTCTAAGCAAAAAAAATGATTAACTAAATCATTCCTATTTTTAATCCAAAAAGTAATTAAATGAACTTAAATTGAATACTTGATTGTGATGACAGCTACACTCCCACCAAATCACTGGTGATTTCCTAATTAACTTGCATCAAAAAAAACTCAAAGGTTTTGTGAGACCTGAAGTAGGATAGAGACTGCAAAGTTACATAACTCAGCCTCAAGAAGAGTAACTGTTTTGTGGATAGGCCTCTCTAGGTAGACCAGCTTATTGAGTCGCTGTCCTCGGTTGTCCAGTGCTGAATCACTGATCAGCAATTTCAGCTATCTCACACATCCATCTTCACCTGGGTACACGTTTGTGACATTAGCCAACTTCCATTCATTTCATGGTGCAGTGTCGTGTTGCACAATCACTATATCACCGATTTTTGCGTTTCTGTGTGTCTTATGCCATTTTTGTCTTTGCTGTAGGTTTAACAGGTACTCTTTCTTCCATCTGGACCAGAATTCATTGGCTAAGTATTGCACTTTACGCCATCTTTGGCGAAGATAGAGGTCTTCCTTCACAAAGTCTCCAGGTGGAGGCAAGATTATCGAAGACTTCATTGTCAAGATGTGATTGGGCGTAAGAGGCTGTGGCCCAGCTGGATCATTGAGTAAGTTTGTTGTTAAAGGTCTACTATTTATGATTGCCATGACTTCGTAGAAGTAAGTTCGCAAAGAGGGACCATCAAGTCTTCGGGATGACTGATCCAGAATGGATGTCAATACACTTCTTATGGTCCTGATTTGCCTTTCCCAGGCTCCACCCATATGACTTGCAGATGGAGTGTTCATGACAAATTCACAGCCCAGTTGCTTTAGGCATTCTTGGTCCATTTCCTTCACAGCTTCCAGGAACTCACGTCTGGCACCAACAAAGTTAGTTCCTTGGTCAGATTGAAGTTGCTGAACGTTTCCACGTAGAGCAATGAAAGCGTGAAGAGAACTGATAAAAGCATCAGTCGTTAAGTCGTCGAGTAGTTCTATGTGCACAGCACGAGAACACAGATATGTGAACAGCAGACCATAGCGCTTCAGCTCCTTTCTTCCCTCCTTGACATAGAATGGGCCGAAGCAGTCCATCCCGCAATATGTAAAGGGAGGAGTTGTCTCCATGCGCTCACTAGGCAAGTCTGCCATTTTTTGTTGCTCAGGGCACCTTCTGAACTTCCAACACTTTACACATTTATGGATGTATGATGACACAGCATGACTGCACCCAAGTATCCAAATGCCATTCGATCGTAGCTCATTCATTGTTAAGCCATGCCCTTGATGCTGCACTCGTTCATGATAGTGCTTGATGAGGAGGTTTGATATGTGGCTGGTCTTTGACAAGACTGCTGGATGTTTGATATGTGAATGCAAAGCAGCATGTTCTAGCCGACCTCCCACCCTCAGGATTCCTTGCTCATCTAAGAAGATATTTAGTCTGTACAGTCTGCTAGACTTGTCCTTAGTTGATAAGTCTTTCTTCTTTTGAAGACTTTGGATTTCTTCAGTGAAGGCTGCTCTTTGGACAGTACGTATTATAGTTATTTCCACATCCTGTCTCTCTTTGATACTTGTGTCTTCATTGTTCCTTGGTATCAAGCCCTTAAGCTCCTTGACTTGTCTAATGAGTCTAGCAATAGCTATTGACTAACCGTGACTAGCTGGAAAACTTTAGGAAGCGATCGAGCAGTGTATCCTTTGTTGCCATGGTCTTGTGCACAAAGGCCTTACGAATTTCTGGATCTTCAACTGCAACATCTCCCACCTTGATATCTCCACTGGGAAGCTTGTCATGCCAGAGAAAGTCAGGACCAGCAAACCAGTTAGAAGCAATGAGCTCCTTCGCTGGGAGGCCTCTGGATGCATGATCCGCAGGATTTTCTGCAGAGGTCACGTGTCTCCAGACTTGAATTTGAACTTTCCTTGATTCGCTGAATGCAGTTTGCTACAAAGACATGAAACCGTCTAGCGTCATTGTTTACGTAACCAAGGACGACCTTTGAGTCCGTCCAGAAGAACTCCTGAGCTTCTATATCCAACTCCTTTCTGAGCATGTCACTTGTTCGAACAGCAACAACTGCTGCTGAAGGCAGGCAGGCAGGTACACTGTCCATACCCGGTGACACTTGCATCTGAGAAGTGATGCAGTTTGTATTCTTGAACTTCTTTGAAACTTGCTGGAATGTAACATCTCTGAATCTTTACTTCAGCTAGGTTTTGAAGGTCCAATAACCAAGAGTCCCACTTTGGCCGAAGGTCATCAGACAGTGGTTCATCCCATCCGATTTTGTCCTTACACATTTGTTGAAGTATTTGCTTGCCAATTAAAATGAATGGTGCTACAAAGCCGAGCGGGTCGTAGATGGAGGCCACAGTTGATAAAACTCCTCTTCTAGAGAGTGGGCGCTCATTCACCACTACTCTGAAACCAAACTGATCTGAACTGACACACCATTTAACACCTAGGGCTCTCTTGATCTGTACCTCACCCAAAGCTAAGTCTTGATTTTGTACAGTTTCGGCACACTCTCCCTTGGGAATTGAGGCAAGTACCTCTTGGCAGTTGGAAATGAACTTGTGGATTCGTAGCTTGCCAGCGCTGCAGAGCTCTCTTGCTTCGCTAACCAACTGAATTGCTTCATCCTTTGTTGATACACTTGTCAGACCATCATCAACATAAAAGTTTCTTTCAATGAAGCGAATGGTTGCTTCCTTGAAATGACTTTGTCCTTGAGCTGCGATGTGTCTGAGGCCATAGTTTGCACAACCAGGTGATGAGGCTGCCCCGAACAGGTGCACTCTCATACGGTAAACTGATGGTTGAGATAGAAAGTCTCCGTTGTCCCACCAGAGAAATCTCAAGTAGTCTTGGTCTTCTGCTCGCACATGAAACTGATGGAACATACGTTCAATGTCACACATTACTGCGACTGGACCCTTGCGAAACTGACACAGAACACCAACCAAAGTGTTTGTTAAATCTGGCCCTGTGAGCAGGTAATCGTTAAATGACATGCCTTGAAATTTTGCTGAGCAGTCAAACACGACTCTTATCTTTCCAGGTTTCTGTGGGTGATACACCCCATGGTGCAGGATGTACCAGGCCACAGCACGATCAATTTCATCTTCGGGGACCGTCTCAGCGTCTCCTCGAGCAATTGTTTCACTCATAAAGGCTATATAGTCCTTGTGGTATTGCTTGTCTTTCTCAAATCTTCTTTTTAATCAACTGAGACGGTGCTCTGCACATATCCTATTGTTTGGCAGATTTGGTCTGTCTTCCTTAAATGGTAGAGGCATTTCATAGTGACCATTCGCCTTGATTTTGATTCCTGCCTCCATTGTTGTTAGAAAACGCAGCTCCTCTTGAGAGAAGTGAGCATCTTCAGCGGTCCTTTCATTGACGTCGGACTCAAGCACCTTTATTACATCTGGTGGAGTGACTAATTCTTTGACTTGTGTTCGGCTTATGTACTGAACTTCACTTGTGAGATCAGCGGACTGAAGATAGGGTTTCACTTGTCTCACAAAGATCCTGTGGCTGCTTCCGATTGAATCTCCATAGTCAACACAGGGATCAACACAACCAACTACACAAGGTCGGTTTTTTGAGCAAATGGCTCATTGTCTTTGCCTGACACAACTTCTCTAGGTAACAGGGCCTGTGAACAGTTGTAACCTATGAGCAGACCAACATCACACTCAATTAAGGGCGCAATCTCTTCAGCGAGGTGCTCTAGGTGAGGCCATGCCCTTGCTGTCTTTGGTGTAGGAATATGACTTAGATTAGCAGGAATAAACTCTCTTGAGTAAGTAACTGGTAGAGGAATTCTCTTTGCTGAATAAAAGCCTCTGACCTGCAGCCCAGTTAACTTCTGACTTGGAATGACAGTACTTCTGGATGACAACGTGGAGAGCTTTAGCTGCACAGGCTCTTTCTGTGTATTCAGAGTTTCCTTTTCTTGCAAGATGAAAGTGGTGTCACTTTGGTTATCCAGAAGAGCATATACAAGAACTTCGTTCTCTGGGCTACTTGTTGTTGACAACCACACTGGAATAACTGTGGAGGTGTAGGAGTTGTTCATGTGTTGCACCATCCGATTAGATGTTGCTTCATTTGATGTTTCAATAGCCTGTTTAGACTCAATTCCTTCCCCTGACCTTTCCTTCTCTTTAGTGTCTTCCATTCTTGTTTTGTTCCTTATTATGTTCTTCTTTCCTTTCATCTTACTTAGTGCAGTCTTCATGTAAACATGTTGGATGTTTTCTTTTACATGTTTCACACACACTCCTTCTATCACAGTTCTTTGAATGATGTCCTGGTTTCAAACATCCAAAACATAATTTTTTTGTTTGTACAAAGTTGACTTGTTCTGTGATTGACTTTTCCATGAACTTTCGACAGTTGTGTATCGCATGGTTTGACTTGTCACAGAAGAAACACACTTTAGCCTCTGATTTTTCTTGAGTGCTGCTTGCTAGAACCTTTGCACCAATATTTCGAGCCTTTGGTGTTTTCACCCTTTCATCATCACTAGATTTCAGAGCATGAAGAGAAGTAACAGGATTACAAGCTATTTTGGACTCCCTCGTTACAAACTCCACAAACTGACTGAAGCTAGGGGATGTTTTGGTGGCTTCTTCAGTTTCAATGACCTTTCTGTTCCACCTGGCTATCAGCCAGTCAGGAAGCCTGGCGAGCATCCTTTGGTTTTCGCTGCAGTCATTGAGGACTTGAAGGCTCTTAATCTGAGACATTGCTGCTTGACAGCCCTGGAGAAAGTCTGAGAATTCTCTTAGTTCAATGCTATCTTTGGGTGCTATCTTTGGCCAGGAAGTGAGCTTATCTCTGAATGCTTTAGCAATCACAAAAGAACTTCCATACCTTTCTTCCAGGATGTCCCATGCTGAATGGTAAGCTGCATCTGTACCTAGCAGGAAATAACTCTCAGTGGCTTTCTTTGCAGGACCACCAACATACTTACGAAGGTAGTAGACTTTCTCGTTCACTGGAATGTTCTTTCTTCCTATCAGTGTTTGAAAAGACATTTTCCAGTCTTTGTACTTTAATGGGTCGCCGGTGAAAACAGACAGTTCTGGTACTGGAAGACGACTTGCATTAATGGACTCTGCTATTGCTTCGGCTAGTGCTACAGTGCCATCTCGACGGGCACTGGCAGCAGGTTGTGCATGTGTGACCTCTCGTGTTGATGCCACGTGATGCACTGAAGGATTTTAGTTAAGTGCAGGTGCATCCTGCATTAGCTTGCAGTCATGCAGCAATTGTGATATCTCTACGTCTGAGTTCATTCTTCTTCATAGACTCGGAGTCGTGCCTTTGCAGTGTTCATTGTCTTAACTGTCTCTAAGCGCTCTATCTCTCTGCGCTTTTCTTCTAAAGCTCTTTTCCTTGCAGCATTTTCAGCTTCTTGTAGTGCAAGTTTTTGTCTATCTGCAGCTTCAAGCGATTCAAGCTCTTGTTTCTCATGTTCTATGTCTAGTAAGACCTTTAAAGTAGCATGAGTTGCAGCTAGCTCTGCTGCAGCTTCTTTTATCACTATAGAGGACCGATTTGAAAGCTGTGTTCTTATGCTTGAACTGCCTACAGAACTCAAACTGTACTTCTGAGATGTTGCAGATGAAAACACTGAATCAGTTTCAGGCCAGCAGGATTCTTCCTTATAAGAGGTTTGACCTTCAAGGTGTTTCCCTGCTTGTTCCAAAACATGCCTTGAAACCGCATCGCAAGTGTCCACTCTGTGGTGTGTGTCGCCACTAGGGGTAATCTGTTGGCGCAACTCTTCATAAGCTTGTTTTACATTGACTGAAGCAGTTTAGATGTTGAAGCTTAAATTCAGTCAAAATCAATTAATTAGCTAGCTTAACTTGAACCTTACTAATTTGTTGCATAAGCAGTAACAATAATTAACTAACCTTGTAGCCTTTGTTTAGTTTTAAATATCTTAGAATGCCTTAACTTGTAATTAACACCTTTTCAGAATGCTAATGAACTTATTTTAACTTAATTTTAACTATGAATTGAAAAACACTTTTCCTTAACACAAGTTATACCAATATTGGTTATATCAGCAATTCAAATCTTTTGCACACTTTAAAATAGCTTAACAGTAAATAACAACAACAATTAAAAGGTGACTATAAAACATAAACATGTACACAACACCAGAAAATTTACCGTTTTGGCACTTATAGAGTTCCTTAAAGCAGTTGGCGAAGTCGCTCCACTTTTTCACATTCAACTTGTTTTGAATCTGACCTTCTTGTTGGTTCGACCACGCTATGCTCCTGAACTCCTTTTGACGCTTGCTGCAGCCTCTGATGTATGGCACAGTCTTATCTGCTTTACGTTTGAGAGCGATGAAACGCTAGGAAACTTGCTTGCAGCTCCGCCGACGGCAGGCGTAAATCCTCATCTCGTCACCTCGCGCCGAGCAGGCTGAGTTCTCACTGTAGCTCCCCTCCAGTTTAAACACGGACGACAAGGTGTTCTTTTCTACAGACATTTATTTCCGACGTCATGCCGAAGTGTCGATGCCGTGAGAACTAAATAAATAAATATACAACATATAAGTCGAAGTACAAATTTACAATAACAAAGAAATGCACAATAAACACAAACGACAGCACAATGAAAAAATAAACATAAGTTTTTTACCTCACTGGCCGCATAAACTTTTGGGGAGAAACTTCCAACCGAAAACACTGCATTCCTCCTCCGTCTTCTCATTCATTCATTACAATGACAGGTACACTGCTCCATGTGGCGATTGATATGTGTCTCTCAATAATCTACCTGGCTACAACAGCGCAACAACATCAGTTCCACAAGAAAGGTTCCATTTTCAGAATATGTTCAACTTTGTATGTTTTAATCTTTTATAAACTTATTTATAAGCAAAAAAAAAAAGATTAACTAAATCATTCTTACTTTTAATCCAAAAAGCAATTAAATGAACTCAAATTGAATACTTGATTGTGATGACAGCTACAGTCAGTATGTCAGTATTTATGAGGACAGTTTCAACAGTGTGTCTAATTCTGATAGTTTGATCTTTAAGAAGTGTAAGACAGATGTTAAGCTAGTTTTAGTGGCAGTTTAAGCACTTTTAACTGTTATTATTTTCAAAAATAATCTCTCTCTCTCTCTCTCTCTATATATATATATATATATGTATATATATATATATATATATATATATATATATATATATATATATATATATATATATATATATATATATATATATATATATACAAACACACAGTCCCATGAAAAAGTATTTATCCCTCCTCAAATTCTTATTTTGTTGCATATTTTCTCTTTACTATTTAAGATCGTCAAACAAAGGTAACCCAAGTAAACACAAAATGCAGTTTTTAAATGATCGTTTATTTTATTTATTAAGGAAAAAAGATTATTCAAAGCTACCTAGTCCTTTGTGAAAAAAAGTAATTGTCCCCTAAACCTAATAACTGGTCGGGCCACCCTCAGCAGCAACAACTGAAATCGAGCGTTTTCTATAACTGGCAATGTCATTCATATCTCCGTGGAGATATTTTGGCCCACTCTTTGCAGGAGTGTTTTAATTCAGCAACACTGGAGTGTTTTCGAGCATGAATGAATGGCCTTTTTAAGGTCATGCCACAGCATTTCAATCAAATTCAAGTAGAGACTTTGACTAAGCCGCTCCAAAACCTTCATTTTGGTGTGTTTTGGATCGTTGTCCTGCTGCAGAACCCAAGTGTGCTTCAGCCTGTGGTCACGAACTGATGGCTGAACATTCTTGTTCAGGATTTTCTGGCAGAGAGCAGAATTCATGGTTCCATCAATCACAGCAAGCCATCCAGGTTCTGAAGCAGCAAAGCAGACCCAGACCATCACACTACCATCACCATGTGTGACTGTTGGTATGATGTTCTTTTTCTGAAATGCTGTGTTACTTTTACGCCAGATGTAACGAGACACACACCCTCCAAAAAGTTCAGCTTTCGTCTCATCAGTCCATAGAATATTCTCCTAAAAGTCTTGGGGATCATTCAGATGTTTGTTTGCAAAAGTAAGATGAACCTTTACGTTCTTTTTGATCAGCAGTGGTTTTGGCCTTGGAACTCTGTCATGGATGCCATTCTTGTCCAGTCTCTTCCTTATTGTTGACTCATGAACACTGACCTTAACTGAGGCAAGGGAGGCCTGTAGTTTTTCAGATGTCCTGGGTTCCTTTGTGACCTCTTGGATGAGTCATCCCTGTGCTCTTGGTGTAATTTTGGTAGGCCGGCCACTCCTAGGAAGGTTCACCACAGTTCCAGCTTTCCTCCATTTGTGGATACTGCTTCTCACCGTTGGCCACATTTTGCTGCTTAGATTTAGTATCCTGAAACGATACTTTGTCGATGTAATACTGTACCATTCCCAGATCTGACCAAAGAAATCTGTACTTACAGTAATTGATGGAAATGAAAATAGGACCCAGGTTGTAATAAACTGGAAAGGCATAATATTGACTTACAATCCTGCAGCATGTTCACCACATTATCTGTTGTTGTACATGCCATCTGCAAACAGCCACTTTTCAGTCACTTGTCCTTATTCATAAAGGAGACAGTAACACTTATGTAGAGCTCAGTTGTTCAGCTGGACCGCAAGTCCGCTGTAGCTGCACAATATTTCACTTGTGACAGCTTTAACTAGTTCCTTGTGTTTTCATACAGCTCTGGGATGGCAACTTGACAAAAAAGTTGCATACCGCTTGTCAAGCAACTGGATCATGCTTCTAAATTTAATTAGATTTCTCTGCTGTTTAATGTTCCTCATATGGGCAGATCTGGCTTTGCCCTCATCATCATCATCGTGCAAATCTTCCTTTTCGGTGTGTCTTTCCTGTTCCATGTTGAAACAACACAATGTACAGCCTAAACTGTAATAATACAGTGTCTAAAATAAGACAGCTCATATTATGCAGCAGTACATCATTATATATTTTTATCTGTGGGTGAAACAATAGCTTCAATTTAAGTCCAGTTTCAAACGTGTAGGAGTTTTCTACTGTATCAGACAGGGTTGCTGTGCCTCTAAAATATCCTGTTCTTGGCTTGGAAGGAAAATTTAACAGTTTATTACACGAAGTTTTGGAGATACAGTTAAATGGACTAAAACAAGTGAGTAAATTGACGATAGGTTGGGGTTCTTTGATCAAGTTCAAATTGTATCCATATTTTACACTAAATAAAGTGAAATCGCTCCCTGATGTAAACTGATTTGCTTCTGCCTAATCTGAAAAAAACAGTAAATAATTTCCCCTAATGGAACAGAGCAGGCTGTTCAAATGAAAGGTATGATATGATATTAGTAGGAGATTTAGTCGCTAATGGACATTACTGCTGCTTATCCTGACTAATTACACAAGTGTTTCCAGGATGGTCAAAAATGGACAGGATCAGTTTTTATGTTTCAGACCACATGTGTCGCTGCTGCAGAGCCATGATGTTTCCATTCTTGTTAAGTGCATTAAGGAAAATATCTTCAACTTCACTGGGATTCAAGGATGAACAGATTTGATTTTGATGGTCAATTTCAATCGTAACTCAAGAATTCATACAGTAATATTTCCAAAATTTCACACACATGCAGAAGCAGTTTCTGTCATTAGTCAAAGCCATAATTCATGAACAGAAGGAGAAATGGATGTAAACTGTAACTTGATGGGCTGGTGGAGTGATACAATCGATAGGCAATAATTTCAGTTTTATTAGAAATATTAAGGCCAAATAATATGTCAGAAAACATCAGAAGTTTCATTACACCACCAAGGTATGCGGCAGAGTTAATTGATGATTGGCGTACATCTGTCTGCTGTCTGTCTGTCTGTCTGTTCGCAACATTACTCAAAAATGGACTGACAGATTTGGATGAAATTTTCATGGAAGGTCAGAAATGACACAAGGACCAAGTGAACAGATTTTGGCAGTGATGCGGCTTTTTGTCTAGATCCATGGATTTGTTACAGATTTGTTTATCATTGCGAGATAGTGGCATGGCGTCACTGTAACTATGACTACAGGTGAACACTACATCAGCTGCTTGCTGACGATCACATGATTGCGATCCTACTACAAATCGACCACTGCAGACTTATCAGGACTTATCCATCGGATAATATTCAAGGAACAATTCATTAAATTGTGGGGGTGTTTCTGAGTCCCATCAATTCCCGCTGCCCGCTACATATTTACGTCACATGATTTGGTATCCATATATAACGTACACATGCATAACACATGCCTGTGCCCAGCGCAAGGTCATTTTGTTTGGGGTACATCTATATTAAATGGCCACTTTGTTGCTATGATTTCTGATCATCAATAACTAACTAACAAATGTTGTATTTCTAAAAATAAAAATGCTGCATTTCTGACAACGCCAGATGGGGGAATGAAGAGTCTTGGCGGAGTACTGCGCTCTCTGAGTGCTTTACTAGTTAGATTTTCTACACTGATTTAACAAGTTAATTTGAAGATGTCATTGTTTCTAGGTTAAATCTTATTGTTATAACAGTGAGCCTCTAATAAGCTGTGATGTCTCTCTGTTCTCCTGAGCTGTGCAATACGTCAAGCTCATTAGCTCAACCAAATTGTAGTTTCGAGAAGACAAACACAGCAAATGAAATCTATTCCAAATGAAGCTTAGCATCGCTGGTGCAAATAGATTACAGCCGAGGAGTTATGTTCCCAACGTCGGCTCTGATTAGCGCCGTAAACACGGTGCTCATTCCCTTTTCAGAGAGAGATGTTCCTGTGTGACAGTTCGGTGTCTCAGAGGGGACCTGATGGGTCGTGTCCCTATTAGATGTGACACTTTTCGCGCCTGTTATTCTTTTTTAGTCTGCTGTGTCAAAGTCAGGCTTTCTCTTTGTAATTGTTTCTCTTTTCCTCACTCTTGTTTGGCTGCATCTCACGCTTCTCTTACCCTGCTCTTTCCACCCTTCCTCTTCTTTCTTTCTACACGTTATTGTGGCTGAGGTGTTGCCAGTGTGGCAGCTGTTGAGAAGATGAAAAGATCCGGTACTGATGCAGGCAGGGCAGACAGTCGTCTATCACAGCCAAAGTGTTTTTTCACCTCTGATTAATCAAATGGGATTCACTTTAAAATTCTGGGCAAGTTTTGGAAAGGATGCCAGGTACCTCTTTTTCGCCCTGAGCTACATGTGCTGCTGTCTGGAGTCCTGAGGTGCTTTTTGTGTTAGATTTTTTTCTTAATGTAATTAGCTGCACTGAACTGAGACTGCACAGTTATTTGAAAAATGATGTTCCCCTCTTCCTGGTTTCTACAGGTAGTTTATCAAGAAAATGTAGTTCTTGAAAAGGTTGCGTTAAGCAAAATGTATTATTTGGTATTTATCCTGAGCAAACCCACCATCTCAAGCGATTACACAGGAGAATGTATTGCTGTATTGTTTATGTTCAGCTTTGCTATCAGGACACTGCAATAAATTGCAGCCCTGATAGTCTCCTAACAAGGCCCACTGTTCCATTCACAGTCATGGCCTGCAAAGTTACTGTCTGTGCTGTGTCCACCCACTTCAGTATATCATCTACATTTGTTTTTTAGGCAGCCTGGTACAGAGAGGTAGCAGCTTCCTTTCCTTTTGCTATACCAGCTTTCTGATGAGCAAGCAATCATTTCAATTCAGTCTCAAAACATGACTAAGTGTGGATCGAATCTGTCATTTTTCAGGTGTAGTAAAGCAACATGCAGAAAGACAAAAGCACTCCATAATAGAACTTCATCTTCCATTTAAGTGGGACCAGTATTGGTTGTCCAGGGACATTTTCAGAGTTGTAAAATGCCTCATAATTTTTCAATACTTATAATTTTACAATCTACCGTAGAATGTTTAGGTGTCCAGTAAGTCCTTAAAAACATCTACATAGACATTATGTTAGATAAGGGTAGATCAAAAAGTTCAAAGTCCACAACTATAAAAAGCAAAAACTGTCCCTTTAAAAACTGTAAAACTGTGTTTTCCCCTTCACAATATTCACAGCTCAGTTTGTTTTTGATGAATGTTCTCCTTTAAACGTCTGACAACTCAACAGTAGAACTTGTAATAATGCACTGATGCACTAATACACTGGCAATCAGATCATGCATGGTGTACAACATAACAACTATCCTTTTGGTTGCACTGCTGAGGATAATACAAGAGGCAGAGCAAGGGGACAGACAGATGAATAGACGAAAGGGATCTGAGGGAGCGGGAGGGAGTGGGAACATGGAGGAGATCGGACAGATTTGGGGGGCGCGAGGTTGTGGATGGCCTTGAATGTTAACAGTAGGATTTTGAATTGGATGTGGGTCTGAACCGGGAGCCATTGGAGCTGTTGGAGGACAGGAGTGATGTGGTAAATGGATGGGGTTCGAGTGATGAAACGGGCAGCTGAATTCTGGACCAGTTGAAGTTTACGGAGGGATTTGTGAGGGAGGCCGAACAGGAGAGAGTTACAGTAATCCAGACAGGATGTGACGAGGCTGTGGACAAGGATGGTGGCGATGTGGGGGAAGAGGGAGGGGGGGATGCATTTGATGTTTCATAGGTTGAAGTAGGCAGACTGGGTAATGTTACTGATGTGAGATTGAAAAGATAGAGTGATGTCAATGATGACACCCAGTCTCCTGGGGAGATGAAGGCTAGGTCATGGTTGACACTAGTTTGAGTCATTGAATGTAGGCTGCAGATTGACCGCTCCCCCCCGCCACTGTCTGTTCTCAAAAGTCACCTAACTATGGGAGACAACCACAACAATCTTATGACAGCAGCCTACACTGAAAAATTGGGATTTGGATTCCATACTAAGACAGAGCTGCTGGTTTGTCTTCTGTGGATTTTGCCATTTTAATCACAGTTCTCACCTCCTTGTGTAGAAATGTTTCACTGGCACATTTTCCCCATTACTGTTTTAAAGGAAAACCAAACCCACATCTGTAGGGTAGCTACAGCCCAATATGATTTTGACTGGTTTAAAGAAACACAAAACGGAATATTTTGTCTCTTTGTCTTTGTTTGGCTGCAGTGGCTTGGTGGTTAGCACTTTCACCTTGCAGCTAGAAGATCTTCGGTTCGTGTCCTGGCCTTGGCCTGGGATCTTTCTGCATGGAGTATACATGTTTTCCCTGTGCATGCGTGGGTTTTTTCCTGGTTCTCCAGCTTCCTTCCACAGTCCAAAAACATGCTGAGGTTAATTGGTAACTCTAAATTGTCCGTAGGTGTGAATGTGAGTGTGATTGTTTGTCTCTATATGTAGTCCTGTGATAGACTGGTGACCTGTCCAGGGTGTCTCCTGTCTTCACCCTCAGTCAGCTGGGATAAACTCCAGCCCCCTGCGACCCTAATGAGTAGTAAGCGGTGTATAGATGATGGATGTTTTGTCTCCTTGTAACAGAATGATTTCAATGTGCAGAGGGTCATTCTATAATGCAGAATGGTCTGGCTTAGAGAAACTACTCTGACACAGAATTTGATGTCTGCTTTCTCTTTAAGTTTGGTTAAAAAGTTTGAAGAAACGGGCAGTGTCATGGACAAACCCTGTTCTGGACAACCAAATGTATCAGCCGAAACTGAAGAATTGGTCATGGCTAAAATTCATGCTAGCCCCAAAAAATCACTTAACCTAACCTAATCACCTAACCCTAACCCTATCCTTTGATATGTCCATCCTTCACGTCCACTGAGAAGTACCAGTTCAACTCTTTCTTCTTTCGATAGAGTCATGTTTAATCTGTGGAGGCAAAAAAAATTAGAGTTAATGAGATTTCCTATGTGTCCAGACTTTAGGGATACCCTGTACAGGATAGAAACAGTGTGTTTGGCTTCATCTGCTGCTTTCTTTATCTTTTATTCAACCTGTTGATTTTAAAATGTCTATTGTGTATTGCTATGAATGAATTCACCTTTTTGAAAATGCACAAAGCAAATTGACTTCTCCTAAAGTTACGCTAAATGGCTAAATTGTGGGAACAATTTTCTTGGCAATGGCTTTAAAAAAAACGTTTTCATGTAAAAAAATCAAATTGTTTTTCTGTATTTTTTGTGTTTGTGATTAAAATGCAGCTCTGGAGCTGTGCTGCCTTATTTGTGCTTGCAGCTATAATTTGTTTTTTAAAATGCCAGTTGTGCGTCACTGCTGAATACATATGGCATTTCATATTTATTTGATGCTATAATGTGGAAAAGGAGAGCAAAGACGGGACAGAAGTGGAAATGACATTTAGCAAAGGTCTGATTTGCAGCTATGATGCAGGACTGTCTTAACTTATGTTTGGACAACGGTAATGAGCTAAAATCTGCAAACTCTTTGCAGACTCACAGCCTCAGCATAATTATGCTGATTATCTTTTTTTCCACTGGATTAAAAGGGTTGGCATAATTGCATCTCCCAAAAGTGTACCTAAAAATAGTTTATTTTATTTATATATATATATATATATATATATATATATATATATATATATATATAGAGAGAGAGAGAGAGAGAGAGAGAGAGAGAAGAAAATCAGCAAACAGGATGAATCTAATTATTTCATGAGTTGAACTGATTGTTCCACAGTTTTCTTTCTTGTGAAAAACAAGTTTAAACTACCTGAGAATAGGCAAAGCTCACCATGAGTAAATTAATCTCAGCCCTATCTGAATTTCTTTCAGCACAACTAAGATAAGTCTGACCTGCAGTATGTCCAACCCTTTATCTTGCAGCTGACAGCTTCAGACTACTGCCCCATTTTATTCTGCTTTACCATGTCTAAACAGGAAAACCTTGTTTACTGGTCATTTTTCAGATTATACAAAGGTAGGAATCTTCTTATATACTGTAGGTCCGCACTGTTAGTTAACTATCTGAGGCTTTTCAGCACTGGCTTTTGTCTTTAAATTCACTCTGTGAATATGAGAAGAGTTTAATTACCTAATTAAATATATTCACTCATTTATCCAAATCCCTGGGATTCAATCATCTATATCCCTGGTTATTGAATAACCAGTGCAGTAATCAATGCATTACGATTTACCTGAGAGGTTAAACCCTTTTTTGTTTACTCGCAAACAAAAGTATCACTGTCTGCTTCTTCTTCTGTGGTGGGGAGAGTATTGAGTACAGACAGAAAATATGTTGCAATTATGAATATGTGAATATGTGAATCTCCTGCTGTTAACAATTTAATGTCACCCAGCCTCCTGACATAAAGCCTCAACATATTATTACATATTCTTGTCCTGCCAGTAGTAATTAGAAATAATAAAGTGCTTGGAATGAATGCAGCTTGATTTTCCATGACTTCACACTGAGTGGGGGGTTAAATTAATCTGCATTATTCAACTCAACATAAGTGCAATCAAGTTTATTCGCTATTTTCAAAATTACTGGTTGTGACACATCTAAATAATCACAGTTGCAGTGAAGTAATTATTGCAAAACAGTGCAAGCTTATGAGGGCATTATTTCCACAGAGACAGAGTTATTTTATTTAGTATTTTATTTGTGTGGGACCAGAACATTTGCGGTGTGCAACATACTGTACATGTCTATGAAACCGGAGCTAGTTTCTGATATCAGTCTCTTGCAATGAAAAATCATTCGTAAAGTGTATCGCCCAGACTGTCCGTTCCTCCAACAGGTTAGGTGTTCTACTGAACGTTCGAAGAGAAGGGTGTAAATATATATGGGTCATTCCAGAATTGGAGGACATTTGGGCTTCAAAATTTTTAATAATAAACCTTCTCTTTTACAATTTTCTGCTATACATTCATCAATAAATGGGAATTCAAAAATGATAACAGCAGACCACCTTGTTGCACGACAGGCGATTTATTTTCTGGTAAAAATAAAATACATTAGGTACAGCAAGCATGCGGTGTCACATTAACCACTCTGAAAAAGGGAAAAGAAAAGAGAGCGAACCACGTGTTAAACCAGGTGTGGTTCACCAGCTAGCCAAAGTCATCACTAAACTGCTGTACTCTACGAAAAATAACAGCATAAAACTCAGACAATAAACAAAATGAGTCGAAATAATTCTTAAACCACATTTTAGCTTTTTTTTTCTTTTTTTTGTATTTGAAGCTACAAAGAGAAAGCGCTCTCTGTTAACTCACCTATTCCCATCAGGACCACGGATTGTCTGAGGAAAGGAGCACGAACAGAGAGGAAGTCACATCACAAAGGCTAAAGGTCTCACAAACATAATAAACCCCCCCCCCCCAAAAAAAGAGTAGACACAATAATAATGATAAAAAAAAACAAAAGAAAATTAATTAACAATGTAAACAAAAACAAGAGGGGATTTTGGGGGAAATAAATATATATTTTTTAACACACCAAGAGAAAAATGGCATTTTAGGGGGAACTCCAGACTTATTTGGTATTTTTAAAAATATTTTCAAACATTCTTTTCTCCTAGATTTTTTAAAAAAAATTTAGATTTGGTCTCAGGCAAGTAAATTTACAGAACAACTGCATGTTTTAGTATTTTGTACATGGATTATTTGAAATTTGATGGGTGGGACGTAAAATGTCCTCCACTTCTGGAATGACTCGTATGCTGAAAGCTGATGAAATACCAACTACTTAGAAGTCTAAACGCTGGACCGTATAGATGCCACCCTGCAAATTTTTTATCCAATTGGGATTGATTTCCTGCCTGGAGATGCATGATGAATACAGAATACAGGATGGAAAGTCACTTCAGAAGTGTGACACGGGAACCTCCTCTGTGTTTTTCCTTCTGTCGTGTTTTTCTTTCTGCAAAGTAAAACCTCGCTTCTTCGTATGCAAATTCACATTGTCTGTTGTCTTACCTCTCCTGCCTCCATCTTGCAGAGTATAAAGTTCCCTGGATGCTCTCCGTGTCTCTGTGTTTGATTACATTCACTCTGTGATGAAACTAAGCGGCAGTCTGTCCTGCAATCTCTGTCATTCATCAATGTCAGCCTTAATAGAGGCAGAGAGGAAAAGCAGTGTAAGGAAGCCCTGTTGGTAAACCTCCTGTGACTGGCTATACATCTGCTGCTGTGTATGTGTGCATTTTCAACCTCTTCTGACTATGCTCCTCTAAAAAAGCCCATTTTGTGTTATATACGTGTGTGCAGAGATGTTTACTCCCATTTAGTGAGTGTTAAAAAGCGAGTGTAAGAGTGTATTGCTCTGTGAGGAAAGGTGTGTGTGTGTGTGTGTGTGTGTGTGTGTGTGTGTGTGTGTGTGTGTGTGTGCATCCAACAAGCCAGTTCACTCATTTATCTGTGCTGTCAGCTCGCCCCATGAGAGCCTCGATACACAACAGTAACCTGCAGGGAGGAGGAAGAGAATAGCTGGGAAACAGGAGGAAGAGCGAGAGAGTAGCTGGAAAAGAGGAGGAGGAGGAGGAGGATGAGGAGGAGGTGTGATTTCGGTGGAAGGGAATTTCACCTCCCTGCCAGACACTGAGGCTCAGTTCCAGCTGTCCTGTCTGCCATCACCACATCCCCACCTCCACCCCGTTGCTGCCTGCATGCCTCTAGCACTGAACACAAAGGCTTTCTCAGCTCTGACTTTCAGCAGTGTGGAGATAATGGGAGACTCTTCTGGCTCTTTGCAAACAGCTCCATATAACTTCCAATGTTGAGCCTTCAGTCAAACTGAATGGATCATCCATCGCTGTTAGTATCAAATGAAGATGTAAAGTCCATTTCTGATGTCCACTTCATGCTCCTCTTTGTAATTTTCTGAATATATAGATTCAAACTGTAACTCTGCTTGTGAGAATCTATTTCAATTGCAGCTATAAAAATCTGAAAACACATAGATCTAAGAGGGCTACACAGTGGCTTGGTGGTTAAAAGATCCCTAGTTTGCGTCCCGGCTTTCCCAGGATCTTTCTGCATGGAGTTTTCATGTTCTCCCTGTGCATGTGTGGGTTTTCTCCAGGTTCTGCAGCTTCCTCCAACAGTCCACAAACATATTCAGGTTAATTGATAACTTCAAATTGTTCATAGGTGTGAATGTGAGTGACTTGTGTTATGTCTTTTAGAAGGTGCTGTAATTATGTGAGTGTGATTATTTGTCTCTATGTGTAGCCCTGTGATAGACTGGTGACCTGTCCAGGTGTCCCCTACCTTCGCCCTAAATCAGCTGGAATAGACTCCAGCCCCCAATTACCCCGCGACCCTAATAAAAATTAAGCAGTATATAGATAATGGATGGATGGACATAAAGCTAAGATATTCTAAAGCTAGTCTCTCTGGTATAAAGACATATAAGCAAGATATATAAGCAACATATAGTGATAAAAACAGTGAAAATGGTGTGTCAGACTGTAAGAAATGCTGTAATAAATGCTGCATGGATAATTTATTTTGTATACAGCTTGCCTGGATGTAATTATGACATGCCCAGTCATCAGTTTTATCTTTCAAGCAAATGGAAGTCTGGCTCTTCTGTGTTGCGCTGATGTACAGCTTCATCCTTTAAGTTACAGACAGTCTTTGCTATACGCTGCACATTTAAATGTCCACTCTGCTGTCAGCAGACATTATTCTGTGCACAAGAGAGGCCCTAATCACCTAATCATGGTCAACTCATGGTGTAGAAATCTGCTTTTTTGCTTCTTCCTTTGTGGTTGTTGGTGGAGCTCTACTGCGTTTGCTTCTTAAGGTTGTAATGAGCAGCTACTTTACTGACTCCTTATTTGTTAAGCACCAAGATGGCTGCATTCTCAACACTCCCTTTCCTTCGTTTAGGCTTTGTTGAATTATTATTTACTTTGGATCATCTTTTGACTTGGCATATAAAGCTTATCCACAAAATTGTAGTGACTCAAAAATTGTAATTTATGTGAATTTTAAAATGTTCACAGCTTCAAAACATGATAAAATATTGCATGTAGTAAATATTAAAAGACTTTTGTTATGTCTTTTGGAAGGTGCTGTAATTATTTATGATGACATTCTTAGAAAATTAGCAACGTTTTTTGTTCCATCAGCTTCACATGTATCTTGTGTCCATAGTTAATTAGCAAACTAATACACTACCCTAAGATGATGAACATGGTAAACATTATGTAGGTATCATCATTATTAACAAGTTAACATGCTGATGTTAGTATTTTTCAAAGCACCACTTTACAGGAGTTCAGCCTCACAGACCCACTAGTGGAACAATTAATCGATTTCAAATCGAAATTACAATTTGAAACAGTGCAATGAAGATATACATTATGCAGCACGTCTGACCCAGATCCTAATTTTTTTTCATTATTACTATTTATTACTATTGTGTGGTTTTATGATCATTGGTCTATCTCTAATGCAATATAAAAACATGAAATAAATGCATATTTGAGGAGTTTTACATCTTTAAGTTCCCATTCTTTTTAGAGTGGAGTACAGTTGAATGTTATGTGTTTTAAATCTATCACAATAAAAATTTAAGCAAAGATTTGGAAAATTAAATCACAATTTGCAATAATTGTTAGAAAAATCACAATTTAGTATTTTCCCCAAATTGTTCAGCCGTACTACTATCACATCTTTGCCAAAGAAAATACATTTTTCTTTATGGATACAGGTGATGTCTTCACGACAGAGCCAACAATTTATCCATTTACTCATTTATTTTTGGAACTTGTATTCTTCATTATGTTTAATTATGTGCCTGAACTGTACAGAATTGAACATTTTTGCACATTGGCCAAATCATCCATTTGTCCATTGGCTGCCGACTACAGGTTATGTGAACACCATTCAGTAATTTTAGGAATTCCGTAACATGTGATGTAAAGCTCTGACAGTAGAGCTAATAAAATAAATGGATTTATGTTCATTTTCTCAAGGAAATACTCCACGACTTAGATGAAACATGATACTGACCCAGTTAAAAGATAAGGGATATATAAAGGATCGTACCACTATGCGCTGCTGGTGGGGCTCTAGCGGATGTTTTCAAAGGGATTTTTAAAAATCTGTTTATTTTCCTGCTCTAAATACCGGCTATGCATGTACCTGTGGGAATGCAGCAGTGGCAGGAAAAATCGTGTTTTTGAACAAGTGAAACAAATCCTCAATTGCATTTGCAATGCAAATCTGCAGGTTTTAAAAATCCCCCTGAGGGAGGAAGCGTTATCTGTTTACTAGTGCAGGTACTGTATGTATTTGCCTTTTTCAGTGATACTGACACTTTAGAAAATTCAGAAAGTCATGCAAAATGAACTAGAAGCAGGTGACTACATTTCACCCTATTGGTAGATTTTCCACTTGTTTTGAAGACATAAGATATAAAGGGTAAATGTTTGTGTGGATGTCTTGCTTATGTAGACCACTAAAATGATTGATAAGCCTTTTACAGCCCCTTTAAAACCTTCACTCCACCCACAAACTTGCTCCCCTTCTGCTCAGAGTCAGGCCCAGCAGGGAAAGCTTACCTTTAGCTGTAAAGCTCACTGTTGGGTTTTAGCTTGTGCAGCTGTCGACTTGTATCTCTGTGCCTGTGTCATGCTGGAGATGATACTCCAGGGTGCATTAGAGAGGGTAGGGAGATTAGATACAGAGTGCTGATATCTCCCATCTCTCCTGCTACGTCTGCTCTCTGCCACCACTGCCTGGCCCAGGAGAATAGGCTGGTGGAGGCAGAGGAAGAAAGATGTTCCCTGCTGAGATTTCTGCAGGCCTGTTCCTTTCATTTTGACTCCTCTCTTCCCTCTGACTTTGTCTCCTCTTCTGCTGTCTTCTTTGAAACTAGTCCTCACCTAATGGATGCGCTGCTGCAGAAAATAAGCATACTGCATACAAAAAGGCTAGGCAATGTTGTGCTTTACTTTATGAATGAAAGGAGAAGAAAATGTTGCTGGGCTGCTTAGCAGTCTGAGCACTGGGTGTTTTGTTGAAATCATGGCAATATCTCTGCATCGTGGTTTTCCATGTCTGTTGGGCACTGCTATAGATTCACCTTGGAGATGGCTTTATTGATCGCTCTGTCTCTCGTGGTGAGCTATACTCAGTTCATTGACTGATTGTTGGGTGAGGGGTCTTAATTGCTGTGTTTTTGTACACTGTAATGGTGGAAGCAGCAAAATTAAGCCTTTGGGGAGAAGCTGGTGTATCGGGAGAACATTCCTTGCTTTTCCAAACTCAAATTTGTAGGCTTCTCTGCAGCTTTTTCAGACCATGTTTGATATCTGAGTATAAATAGAGGTGTATGATAGTAGTATGGTGACTTTGTATGCCAAATAATTTCTCAAAGATTGTAGATATCCATCCTTTATATGGGTCTGCTCACCAGTCTATCACAGGGCTACACATAGAGGCAAACAATCACACTCCCATTCACACCTATGGACAATTTAGAATCACCAACTAACCTCGGCATATTTTTTGGACTGTGGGAGGAAGCCAGAGTACCTGGAGAAAACCCATGCATGCACAGGAAGAACATGAAAACTCCATGCAGAAAGATCCCATGAAGGCTGGGACACAAACTGGGGATCTTCTAGCTGCAAGATGAAAGTGCTAACCACCAAGCCACTTTGCAGCCCAGATTGTAGATAGATGTAGATAATAAGTATCAGTTAAGACCAGATCCAGACAAGTTCAGTCACATCATTTTCTTCAAACTGCAGAAACAAAATGAACATCAAGGTGGACGGACGTATTAGTTCCCATTAACATGAATGGAGATCAAATCTTGAGCTGAAGTTCAAGAGCATGATTGCACCTCAATCACTCCCCTTCCTGTCGTACGTCTATACGACCCTTTACACCCACTCTCCCTATACACCTCTGCCTCCTTTTCTTGTCTTCTCCTTTTCCTTGGAGGTCTGGCGGCCCAGGAGCTGCTGCTGATCTCTGACTAAGCTTTTCTCCCACACCACATCATCTCAGCTGAGCCATGACCAACATAATGATCCTTTCCATTCAATAAACAACCAAGCTTCGAATCGATGGTGAGGACCCAGCTAGTGAATGAATTAATAATGGTATATTATTGTTCCCCCCACGTTTTTTCGCTTCTTTAATAATTAACAACCAAAAGTGTGTGCAGCCTTGTTTATTCACATGGAAATGACAATGAGCAAAGCTATAAAGGTCTGGTATCCAGGAGCAGAAAAGCTTGCCCATTTATTCTTCGATACCTACATGACGAAATAACTCATAAATGTTCAGAGCTTGATTTTGATTTTGTGGTTGCAGATGTCTTGAGTTGGTGAAGTTATAAGGCACTTGGTGCAGAGCTGGTTTGGAGGCTGTGACATAGAAGTGTATTGGTAGTGCTACGTAGGATTGTGTATAACATGAGAGACATGTGGATGATCAATTTATTTTTGAAGTTTTTATTGGGGCGGTTGTCTGGAAACTGAAATCTAATATTTTTAATACTCTCTGTTATTTTTTCATCCTTATCCAGACCTGGGAATTGCTAAAAATCTAATTCCATCCATATTTATTCTTCTTCTTCTGTGAAGAAACCATGTTTGTATTCGTGTTGTTTTTGTTTGCCAGTGTGGCAGTGTTTTAAGTTAGTTGTACCTGAACACATTTTGACAGCTGTCTCCTCTGATGTGTCTTATTACACAGACCTCTTGCTATTTATATGTTGTGACTATTTCAATAGTAATGGAAAGTAAACACAATGAAGTAGTTTTTTGTTTAACCTATGGAATCCCCAAAGTTGCTGACAGGTTTCAAAGGCATGTTAAGTGAAATCAGCAGCAGCATTGATTCTGATCTTTAATCTCTTCATCTGTGATGTGCCAAAATATCTGTTTCTCGTTAGAAAATTTACCAAAAATAAACCAATAGCTCTACAGCACGACTGAGACGCATTAGTGAGTCATCTGCAGGTTAGTTACAGAGAACACACAGAATACAACTATAGAAAACAATTAAAAACAGAGAATATCTATAATTGTTGAGTTACCTTTTTTTTTTTCACATTACTGTTAACACCTATGGGGATTTGGAAAAACCATGGTCATATTCATTCAAGGTTTTTAACATTTTTAGTAAATAATCAAAGCAATTCAACTTTTATGTTTATTTTTTTATTTATTTATTTTTTTAAATAAATTTTCCGTACTTCTAGCAAGGCTTAGAAGTATGTTCTGTCTCCATAGAAGTGCAGGACTTCATATTGCAGTGAAAAATGAACAAGAGTAAATTAAAAAAAACACTCAGAAACTGCTTGGAGTTCAGAGTGTTAATATTGCTAATTCATAGATGTGTTTCAGGGGAAGATGTCACTAAAGCTTATTATGATTAATGCAGTTACTGTTCATCAATTTGAGCAAAAGCATCTGTCAGGTGACTGTAATGAATGTTAAGGAAACGCTCCATGAACGTTTGCAGCCAAACATATTTAAAGTTTCAGCATTTTGAGCTCAGAAACAATACCTGCGTCAAAACAGTCCTAACTCGATTTTTCTCTGGTCAGCCCTTGACCTGTCTTTACACGCAGTAAGCTGTCAGAAACTTGGGTGTCATGATCGATGACCAGCTACCCTTGAAGGCTCATGTGGCCTCTGTTGCTCGATCGTGTCGATTCACCCCGTGCAGCATCAGGAAGCTCAGACCCTTCCTGTCTGAACATGCCACAAAACTCCTGGTACAGGCTCTCGTAATATCACACATAGACTACTGCAGCTCCTTACTAGCAGGCCTCCTCTCATACACAGTCAGACCTTTGCAGATGATCCAGAATCCAGCAGCATGTCTGGTTTTCAATCAGCTCAAAATAGCACATTACCCCACTGTTGAGATCGTTTCACTGGCTTCCAGCTGCTGCTCATGTAAAATTCAAAACTCTGACACTTGCATTCAAAACTAGAATGAAAACAGCTCCCTCCTGCCTGAACTCCCTCCCGCTCACTACGCTCGGCCAACAAAAGGCACCTGATCCAACCACCACAACAGAGGCGGTCGATAGCTAGACTCTTCTCCTCTGTGGCACCCTGGTGGTGGAACGAGTTACCAGACTCTGTTCAATCTGCAGAATCCCTCTCAATCTTTAAGGAAAGACTAAAAACCAGCTCTTCACTGAACACTTTTGCACTTGACAGACTGCAAAATAAATAAATAAATAAATAAAGAAAGAAAAAAATCCTATTACGTCCACACTGTCTGTAGACACCAAGGTCCTATTATCACACGTCTTATGGCTCTTATCCGGGATGTTTTCTCCTCACTAGATCCTTACTTATGTTGTAAGATCTACTCTCAGATGTACGTCACTTTGGATAAAAGCATCTGCTAAATGAAATTGTAGAACTGTAGGCTCTAAAATACAGTAAATCCACCACTGAGCTGAGTTTTCACAGATCACATTCAGTTTAACATAATGAAACCTTACATTGTTAATAAAAGAATGACCAACAACACCTAATTCTCTATAATGTTAATATCCATATTACTTAGAGACTGGTATGCAAGCAGTCATTTACAAACCCTCCTGAACACCAAGGAACGGCTCATAAACACAGTGGCATTTACACATGGCTGTTTAAACCGTCACATCATCCCTCACTGTTTTATGGCTTGTTAGCTCAGCTCCTGCTGCACTGACCACACACCCCCCACAGGGCATTTTATCAGCGCTTACAAAAATAACTTATAGAAGACAAAAAACACTGATGCAGCTTGAGGTGAATACTAACATGAGGATCCTTTTTTTGAGTGTGAACAAGAAGATAGTTATGATAATAGATATGGTGCTTTGTAGCCATGAAGTATGGGCTTCACTGGGTTAGGGTTAATGGTAGTCACCATAGCTGTACCTGGTGAGACAAACACCAGCAGAACCTTCACATGCAAATACATTCTATAGACACATTTTACACATACACATTAAAACAACAACCAAAAAGGAAATGTAGAGCAGAGCTATGGAGATACTCACCTCAAAAACTCACAGCAGAGCCCAGAATAGAGTCAATGATGTCAGCTGGCACTGAGACGACCTGCCCCCTTGGACACTCTGATCACACAATACTGCCACCAAACACCAATCAGAAGAAGCTCAATTATAACATTAAAATGTGAAGAAACCTATATAGCAAACAGGAAAGAAGGAAATGAAAATCAAAGCCTAACCCTAACCCTATTTGACAACTGTTAGAATCCATATTATACTATTGAGGGAAGGGGGGGAAAGAGAAAAATTGAGTGTCACCATTTTTATTTCAGTATTGGTAACATTTTGGACATTAGAAATGTCAGACATGTTGAATTCGGGTGGGGGGTGGGGGGTGGTTGTGTTGGAATTTTTGTAAAACTAAGTAATCAAAGTAATTCAGCAACAGGAGAAGGCACCATGGGAGCAGCAGCCAAAGTAGAGCCTTCAAGATAATAGACACACACAAACTGTCATCACAGCTTTGAATATTCACACGATTAAAACCACACAAAATAGCAATGTTAAAGGTTTGGCTCCTTCGGTAGAAACCTCAACTGAACGAAATGAAAACAAGTTAAAGATGTCTATAAAATCCCCGGTAAGTAGTAAATTAAAATCACCTGTCAAATTCAGGCATAGTGAGAGCTGGTAAGTCAGAGAACTCCTCAGTAAAACCAGACTTAGATTTAGAGGGTCTGTAAATTAGAACACAGTGTAGGACCCTTGTCATGCAATGCAAAATGGTGATTCAAAAGAATTAAAGAGCCCATAACAGTATGACAGCAGGACCACAGCCAGACAGACCTGGTTATGGCAGGAGGAAATGAGAAAATCCAGCGGGACATGTGTGGTACAGTCACCTCACCATAACCAACAGTGCTGAGGAAAATACCTTTTTAACATTACATCCTCCCAGTAAAAGAATGGTTTGTCTACATTTAACATGAGTTGCATAGAAATATTTCACAGACCATTCAGAGACGCAAGCAGAGAGGCAACAGGTTGTTTAGGTTTACTGAGCTGCTGTGTTTAACATACAAGAATATGTCACTCGTGGTAACAGGGGCAGAAGGTTTGCAGCAAGTACTTCAGCAGCATTTAAATAAATCTAATCGAGTTGTCTTGGTGCCTGAACTTAACCAAATATCAAGTGTAAACTAAAAGGAAACAAGAGAAAATGAATAGAAAGGAATATTAGTCCCACCATGTTCTCCTGGGTGGAGGTCCTGTCCCTGTCCTATGCCTCCATCCTCCCTCCTGGCTGCTTGCACACATTTTTTGGCCCTTTCCAACCCTGAAGGAGTTCTTACTGCATCACAGGTACAAAAATACATACAAATGTGGAGACGGTGCTGCACATGCTTCACCACTTAGTCCCCCATCATAAAGTTAGTAGTTCCTGCAAGTCTAGACAGCTCAGCCACAGTTGGAGCGCTGGGTTCATGTTAGCAGCAGCCAGCGAGGTCGGGTTGGCTCCAGGGACGGACCTTGTTGGCTGGTCAGGATAATCATTTGCCAGAGGGGTGAAGCAGTTTGAGATGGAGAGCTGCTGTAGTTTGACTCAGTCATATGTTTCCTTTGACAACCACCTCCATCCTACCTGGACCTCTGGTGTCTGCTGATGGTGAGCATGTTCGTCCAGATGGCAGATAATCAGATTGTTGAGTTAGGATGTAGTGGAATCACCAGCAGCCACTTCTTCACTGCAGAGGAACTTTGAAGTTGTCTTTGGAAGGAAAAGCTAGCTTCTTTTCAGAAAGGTCTGTTTTTCATTGAAGTTTGAAACAGCATCTCAATTTCCCTACCCTCGAGATACTTTGCATTTATTATGCTGTGGAAACACTTTATTTCATTCTATTGTTTGGACTGCTGATGAAAGTTGTGAAGTATTGTGGACTTATGAATAGGCAATAGGCAGCAAATTCCAACTGTGCCTTTCTGCACTGAATTCATTTGTGGTTTCTCATTAGCAATCTTCAAAAAAAAAACTCAAATGTGTTCCAAAGAGACAAAACAATCTCATGGATTCTGCTTGCTCAGGCTGGTTTGTCTTTGGGTTTGCTTGGGCTTAAAGCTTCCGGCAGGTTCTCTGTCTAACTGATGGCAGCTGTTTACCACCGAACTGTTTAGAAGCTTATTATTAGAGTGTGAAGCTTGTTATGAGGCCATGTGAGAGACTCGTTACCCGCTAATTATTTCTGAGGAGCTGCCTGGCAAGTCTGAATGGTAATGAAGAGAGAGAATCAGAGTGATGCAGTACAGCAGGAAGATGGAGCTGTTACACAGATGTGTCAGATAGTTTTACTCTGCATTTTACCTGATGGAAATTACAGTTCAGTGGATTATGTCTAAATTTCACTACAGTTTGTGGCCATATGGGTGTGATGTGATATATATATATATATATACACTATATTGCCAAAAGTATTCACTCACCTGCCTTGACTTGCATATGAACGTAAGTGACATCCCATTCCTAATCCATAGGGTTCAATATGATGTCGGTCCACCCTTTGCAGCTAGAACAGCTTCAACTCTTCTGGGAAGGCTGTCCACAAGGTTTAGGAGTGTGTTTATGGGAATTTTTCACCATTCTTCCAGAAGCGCATTTGTGAGGTCACACACTGATGTTGGACCAGAAGGCCTGGCTCTCAGTCTCTGCTCTAATTCATCCCAAAGGTGTTCTATTGGGTTGAGGTCAGGACTCTGTGCAGGCCAGTCAAGTTCATCCACACCAGACTCTGTCATCCATGTCTTTATGGACCTTGCTTTGTGCACTGGTGCACAGTCATGTTGGAAGAGGAAGGGACCAGCTCCAAACTGTTCCCACAAAGCTGGGAGCATGGAATTGTCCAAAATGTCTTGGTATGCTGAAGCATTCAGACTTCCTTTCACTGGAACTAAGGGGCCAAGCCCAGCTCCTGAAAAACAAGCCCACACCATAATCCCCCCTCCACCAAACTTTACACTTGGCACAATGCAGTCCAACAAGTATCATTCTCCTGGCAACCACCAAACCCAGACTCGTCCATCAGATTGCCAGATGGAGAAGCGTGATTGGTCACTCCAGAGAAGGCGTCTCCACTGCTCTAGAGTCCAGTGGTGGCTGCTTTACACCACTGCATCCCACGCTTTGCATTGCACTTGGTGATGTATGGCTTGGATGCAGCTGCTCGGTCATGGAAACCCATTCCATCAAGCTCTCTGCTGAAGCACTGTTCTTGAGCTAATCTGAAGGCCACATGAAGTTTGAAGGTCTGTAGCGATTGACTCTGCAGAAAGTTGGTGACCTCTTGGCACTATGCACCTCAGCATCCACTGACCCCACTCCGTCAGTTTACGTGGCCTACCACTTGGTGGCTGAGTTGCTGTCGTTCCCACACACTTCCACTTTCTTATAATACAACTGACAGTTGACTGTGGAATATTTAGGAGCGAGGAAATGTCACGACTGGATTTGTTGCACAGGTAGCATCCTATCACAGTTCCACGCTGGAATTCACTGAGCTCCTGAGAGCGACCCATTCTTTCACAAATGTTTGTAAAAGCAGTCTGCATGCCTAGTGCTTGATTTTATACACCTGTGGCCATGGAAGTGATTGGAACACCTGATTCTGATTATTTAGATGGGTGAGAGAATACTTTTGGCAATATAGTGTGTATACATACATATATATATATATATATATATATATATATATATATATATATATATATATATATATATATATATATATTATGATAAATCTGCAATAAATCTGCAAATTAATGTTTATTTGCTGTTTCACAGGTCCTCATGTGCAATTTTTGTACTTAAATTTATATTTACATGTGTTTTTTTAAAGACGACACATCAGTTTCACTCTCCACTTCATCACTTGATATATTTTTAATATAAAACAGTGACTGGAGCAGTTTTTAATTTCTCTTGATTTTGTCCACATTTGAGTTGTTGATGCATTCAGATCCATAAAGCTGAATAATGGAGAGACATGATGTTTTGTCTCTCAGTTTATATCACTCAGTACAGCCCTGCACTGTTGAGTGTTATTGTCCCCAGAGTGTCTCCTTTTCTAGACTGTTGATGTTGGAACCTACTGTCTGGCTGCCACCAACATGTTTGCTCTTTAAATAGCAGTGCCTCCACTGTCCATCCTCTATAACTAGTTCTTGCTGTTATCCTTATTTTTCACTTGGAACTTGTTCCTTTCTTTTCTAATATTCTTTTTTTTCCAGCCTTTTTTTGTAAGCGCTAACATTTTATCCAGTCCAAGCAGCCTTTAATGAGACTGAACATACTGTTAATGTCTGCAGTGTATATATTTTCCCGTTTAGGTGTGTCAGTGTTTGTGTATGCAAGTGAGAGCAATGCCTCTAATAGGTATTATTTGATTGGTACTTTCCGCCCTGTCAGTGTGTCCTCATTACACTATACTTTCTATATGAAATAGGCAGTGGGTAGAAGATTGAAGGACCCTGTAACAAACCAGTGAGATGCAGATAATGATAAAGATAAAAATATATACAACAAATAGTAATACCACAAGTGAAGTGTTGGCTTTACAGATTCTACTGAGGTGGCTGTGTTTCTGTACACTGTGGGATCAAGTTGACCACAATCATTCATGGTGGGTGTTTTTTGTCTTATCATTACCCAACTTCATTGACTGTGTATCATTTGTAACTGACTTAGTTGTGCTTCCTACTATTCCCAATGAATAAAGGAAGAATTGTCTCGCACCTCACAGGCTATGCTTTTTATGCATACCACATAGGACAGAAATAGCCCCAGCTCAAGTCCTGAATTTCTTCTTGTTCCAACTGGAGGATCTGAGCCAGACCAGAGCCAAGTGATGTGGACCTACAGATCAAACAAAGGTCTCTGCTGGATGAGAAACCAGATTTATGTGGCTGAATAATTCCTGATATTCCTGCAGAGTGAGAGGTGATATTTCTTTAGTAAGTTCTCTGTATCATGTAGAGGGCTTCTAGATCTGCTGTGCGAGATAAAGCTTTATGTTATGCTAAAACCAGATTCAGGTGATATCACAATGATTAAACTAAATCAAACTGTGCCATAATTGCAGATGTCATAAGTAGCAGATCATTTTCTGTTTCTAATGAAACAATGTTATTCAGATATTGTTCACTCTTGACGTGACGCCTCTTCACTTGCCTGTTGCTGCTCTTAGACGTGTGGTAAAACAAGAGATGCTTTAAGCGCATTCATCTCAAACTGCTTTGTACTTCAGTATTATTGCACATAATGTGGACATGTGAGAATAGAGAATACATCACACCTTCTATACAAACATCTATCATTTTACCCGATCGATTAGGGCACAACCAACACACCTACCATCAGCAGTGACTATAATTTTCCAGAACTAGAAAAGCACTCATAGAGCGCAGTACTTCGCTGAGGCTGTTCATTCCCCCAGATGGCATTGTCAGAAATGCAGCATTTTAAAAAAATTTTTTTTAGAAATGCAGCATTTGTTTATTAGTTATTGATGATTAGAAATCATGGTAACATTGAATCTGACCATTTAGAATAGATGTACCCACAAACAAAATGACCTTGCGCTGAGCACAGGTGTGTGTTATGCATGTGTATGTTATGGTACCAAATGACCTAAATATGTAGCGGGCAGCAGAAATTGATGGGACTCAGAAACACCCCACAGTTTAATCACTCGTTACTTGCATCATTTCTGATGGATAAGTCCCGATGAGTCTGCAGCGGTCGATTTGTTGTAGGATTGCAATCATGTGATTGTCAGCAGGCAGCTGGTGTAGTGTTCACTTGTAGTCATAGTTACAGTGACACCGTGCCGCTATCTCACAATTATATAGAAATCTTTAACAAATCCATGGATCCAGACTATAAGCTGCATCACTGCCAAAATCTAATCACTTGGTTGAAAATTTCATCCAAATCCGTGAGTCGGTTTTTGAATAATGTTGCTAACAGACAGACAGACAGACAGACAAACGAATGCCGATCGTAACATAGCTCCATCGCTTTACTTGGCGGAGTAACAACAACTGCACAAGGGCTTAGTTGTTATTCTGAACTCTCTGCTCTCACTGTGATTATGGCAGGAAGTAATCGCTGAGTGATGATAAGGCAATGATTTCTTATGCAAAGGTTGCACCTTTGCTGTGTTAAATTACAGAAAAAAAGACTCGTCCTTGGTGTTCTGGCTGAACCCTCTGGCTCAGGAAGCTGTGTTCTCCTTTTAACCTTTTTCATTTGATTAAGAGGGAAAACAGTGTTTGACCTGCTCTGTGGGGAGGCAGGCCAGCAGCTGGGATTTGGGCCAGAACAGCAGGAAACTGAGCTCAAGTGGAGGAGCTGCAAAGCCAAGGGTGGTGAAGGTTCACACGCACGCACGCACGCACGCACGCACGCACGCACGCACGCACGCACGCACGCACGCACGCACGCACGCACGCACGCACGCACGCACGCACGCACGCACACACAGATGTTATATACACACATGCATGTACGTACATATATTACTCTGAGTATGCAAGAGAATGCACCAAAACATACACTTGCAGATAATATGCACACAAATGCAGGGACACACACATGCTACTGTGTCTCACTGCACACAGAATACAGAAATATTGTTTTATGGCGGACACAGGCACTTACATTATGAACAGAAACACACAGACATTAGGAAAAAGATTCATATTTCCTGACAGTTATTCGAGAAAGTAAAAACTAAAATATCCTAAATTGTTATGCCTTTTTTTGTTATGATGTTGATGATTTCAGTTTATAGCTCATGAAAATCAGAAATCCAGTATCTCATGATCTTAGAATGTTTCATTTAGTGTACATTACTATTCAGATAGTATACATACTGTGTATCTCTCTAGTTCAGTACAAACAACCACAGTCATGGGGAAGACTTCTGACTTGGAAGTTGTCCAGAAGATGATCACTGATGTCCTCCACAAGATGCAACAGAAGGTCATCGCTGAAAAAGTTGGCTGTTGGCAGAGTGCTGTAATGAGGCATATTAATGGAAGGTTGACCAGAAGGAAATAGTTTGGAAGGAAAATGTGCACAAGCAACAGGGATGGCTGCAGCCTCGAGTAGATTGACAGGACAAGTTGATTCAAGAACTTGTGAGAGTGTTACATTACTGAAAAACAGATCTGGATGAAATTTTCAGGGAAAGTCAGAAACTCAAGGACCAAGTGATTAGATTTTGGCAGTGATGCGGTTTATTGTCTGGATCCACGGATTTGTTTCTGTATCATTGTGAGATAGCTGCACGGCATCAATGTAACTATGACAAGTGAACACTACGTCAGCTGCCTGCTGACGATCACATGATTGCAATCCTACTACAAATCGACTGCTGTGGACTTATTAAGACTTATCCATCAGAAATTATACAACGACTGAACAGCCTTGGCGGAGTACTGCACTCTCTGAGTGCTGTTGTTCTTGTTTAACAATGTTCCAATTGTTTCAGATGGACTTGTACATCAGTACATCTATGGACCAGACACCACACATTTAAGCTGTTTATACAACAAAAAGGAGCATAGAATTGGATAGAATAGACCTGTGCAATTCAGACAGCATGCCTCACAGAGGTGTGCTGCAGGTCCCCCAACCTAACCCTAACCTAAACGGGGAATATTTCTTCAGCAGATAGTACTTCTAATTAAAACTATTCACATTGTGGATTGTCCAGATTAACAGTTCAATTCAATTCAATTCAATTCAGTTTAATTCAATTCAATTCAGTTAAATTCAATTCAATAAAGTTGAACTGAATTGATTAGTGGGTCCTCAATCGCTCGTCTCCAATTAGTTCAGAACGCTGCTGCACGTCTTTTAACTGGCACAAGAAAGTTTGAGCACATTTCACCAATTTTAGCTTCACTCCACTGGCTGCCCGTCCATTTTAGAATTCCTTTTAAAATTCTTTTATTTGTTTTTAAATCCCTAAATGGTCTTGGCCCTCCATACCTCTCTGAGCTTCTACACTCCTATACACCAAGCTGATCCCTCAGGTCAGCTGACCAGCTGCTTCTGAAGGTGCCCAAAACAAGGCTGAAGCTCAGAGGGGATTGAACGTTTTCTGTTGCAGCTCCAAAACTTTGGAATGAACTGCTGCTGCACATCAGGCAGGACTCCTCACTGTCGAATTTTTAAACCTTTCTTAAAACCCACCTCTTTTCTTTGGCATTTCATGCCACCTAGGTTTGTTGTTCCCATGTGCACTATATTGTATCTGGGATGGGCAGTCCAGTCTGTTTAGTCTATTTATCGTTTATGTTTTATTGTGTATTTTGCTTTTAGCTCTATTATTTTTATCTAGTTCTACTGTTTTTATCATAGTTTTATTATTTTTATCTTTTGATCATGTTTTTACTCTTCTGTACAGCACCTTGGTCAACTCTGGTTATTTTGAAGTGCTTTATAAATAAATTTGATTTGATTATTTATATAGCTACAGGTTATAAAAAGGTTTTATTACCCTAACCCATGATAGAGCACCAGACTTTAAACTTTTCACCAGAGAAGGCAGTAAATATTACTCTTTAAAGCTGATATACAATTCTGACAGCTGACGTTCTCATTAGTTTTTAAATAACTATTAAATTACTGTTTGTAATTGTGGCTTAGTGAAGGCAGATTGTACATTGCTGGTGCATCAGCTGCGAACTGTGCCAAGAAGGAAAAGTCACAGAAAGTATGACAGCATATGCTAACTGTAAAGCCTGTATTACTGAGGACTCCAGAGCACAAAGTGTTTCCGTCTTCTAATCTGAGATAAGACTGTGCACTTGTGGTACTCAAATCCTGAGTACTTCTAAAACTTTGTTTTAGATCTAAAAGAATGAATGACGTGCTGGTAAAACAGCAGTGCCTACAGAACCATGTTGTAACTTTGTGAGCTGCTGGTTTGATTGCTCTGTCCTGAAGTGTCCTTGAGAAAGATTAAACTCCAGACAGCTCTGGAGCTGCTGCTTGCTATGCCTGGCCTATGACCTCCCTGTGGAGAAGAGTATGAGGAAAGTCAATCCCTTCTATGACATTTAGTCCTGTGCAAACGTTTCAGGCACTTTAGATGTTTAGCCTCTTCTCCATCATCATTGTGAAGGAGAATTCACCAAGTGCTGGATTGTTCACCCACTAATAGGGAACGTGAGCTGGGGTTAGACCGTCGTGAGACAGGTTGGTTTTATCCTACTGATGATGTGTTGTTGCAATAGTAATTTAACTCCTGATAAGGCAGGAGTCTGAGGGCTGTTTAATGGGTTACTTACCAGGTATGTTGAGCCTGAAATCAGAATTTTCAGGGACATGACAGCGGCTCTGTTTCAAACTGCTAGATCACCATGGTGACTGATGCTCTAGAGGAGGGTCTGACGCACTGAGAGACACTGAGCGGGAAAATCTAAATATTCATTTACACTTTTAACTCTTTTCTCCCAGCATTCCTCTCTTGGATAATCTACAGTAATAGGGCTTTTTACGGAAAAACATTTTTATATTTTCCATAGCTCTCTATTATAACAACCTGTTCCTCTTGACTGAAAATGGTGACACACCCACACTGAAGACTCCATCTTTCATGTGAGCACATTCAGAGCCTGATGAAGAGAATCTGGGTAACAAAGAACGACTGATACCTGTTATCTCTGATTTGGGTTTTAGGTTTTGCCAAGCACGCTAACACAACCCTCGGGCAACCCTCTGATCTGTTCCAATTCATTGTGCAGCATGAACAACAGCCACTAAGACATATTCAATTTTAGTCATTTTGCTACAAATATATTTACATTTTACAGACACCCCTATCTCCCAGAAAGAATGTTTATCTATAACTAAACTGCATTTTCAATTAGGGAAACGTATTTTCCCCTGGTAGGTAGCTGAATGATGTAGTAAGAAAACATTTTCATTTTCACAAAGCTACAAAGCTTCCATCTAATACATGGCAATGGCAAGTTTTTTTGCAAGTCATCTCAATATGCTGCACATTAATAGACAAAATAAAGACAAAAAAATATAAAAATGAAATGAGTATGATGCCCACCGTAACTAAAATGCAGAATCAGAATCACTAAAATGCTTTAGTGATTGTGCACCTTATATCACACAACCACATACACTACCGTTCAATAGTTTGGGGTCACCCAGACAATTTCATGTTTTCCATGTAAACTCACACTTTTATTCATGTGCTAACATAATTGCACAATCATCAATGAGCCTTTCAATGCCATTAGCTAACACAATGTAGCATTAGAACACAGGAGTGATGGCTGCTGGAAATGTTCCTCTGTACCTCTATGGAGATATTCCATGAATAATCAGCCGTTTCCAGCTAGAATAGTCATTTACCACAAGTTTTCTTTCAAAAATAAGGACATTTCTAAGTGACCCCAGATTTTTGAATGGTAGTGTATGTTGATTGGTTGGCTGAAAGGAGTGACAGGTGGAAAGCAATACAATAATTGGCAACATGCATTAATCATCCACCTTATTAATTAACGTAGAAATAATATCGTGCCCCCACATGACCTCTGGAAGTGTCCTGTGGTGTCTGGCATGAGGATGTTGGTGTTGGGTCCTGTTGGTGTGTGTTTCCCTTGCATTGTCAACTATGTTCCAGTGCAGTTTAATTCTAAAGAAACTGAATTTCTGAGAGACTAGGCTCATACAAAAGCTATCCACCAGGGAATTGTAACTAAACTATTGGTGTAATGAAAATATAGTTCTATTTAGCAGAATTTTAATTAGACAACCCAGCAATATATACATGTCTCTTTCTCAGAGTGTAGCAGAGGATGCACATAGATCAGCCTAATTACCAGTACATAATTATACTATTGTACAATAGGTAGAGAGCCACATTACACTGTAGCCGCTTCCTCAGCTGTTATGAAGGCATTTTCAAGAACCTCTTGAGAGCATGCACGCAGCCCGATGCACCAGCAGCCATCTCACACACTGAACTGCATTGACATTCAGAAGCTAATGCTGCTGGCTGCCCGATCATGATGGATTCAGGTGGAGAGCGGAAAAGCCTCAGTGTTGCCAGAGCCCTCATGCATTTTTTAAAAAAGTGACTGTTGCAGCAGTGCGTTGTGGTTCTGAGAGGAGTGAGTCTGCGTTACACAAGCCCCAAAGCAAAATACATGGAAGCAAATGCATGACAGGTCTCTCAATATCCCTGTTAGGCAACTGTTAAATAACATATGAGTGATGGCAAAGTGATGTATTTGGGTTTTTTTTTTTTTTTTGAAGCATGCAGGGGAAGTGAGCAGCTAAAAAGTTTTATGTACAAAAGGGTCAAATTCTGTCTTGGTCTCTAGTCAGGGATCATGATTAGACCAACAAAAAACAGGTGTCTTTTATGATGCTATGGGTTTTATTGGTTTAATATTGTGTACTAAATTGCAGAATGTGCATTTGTGCACTAAAGATTTAATTCATGCCTGCAGTTATATGTGTGAATGGACGACAAATGAGACACACTATGCTTATCCAACAACAGATGCAGTGCACATCCAATACAAATTACTCTTGGGACAAAACCGTGAAGGATGGACACATCGAAAGACAGCAGATGAATTTAATGCACGTCATCCAAGGAGGATTCCACTTGGCTTTTCCAAAGGTGGCTAAAAAGGTTGAAGAAATGAGCAGTGTCATGGACAAACCCTGTTCTGGACGACCAAATGTATCAGCTGAAACTGAAGAATTGTTCATAGCTAAAATTTATTCTAGCCCCCCAAAAATCACTTCCCTAACCCTGTCTTTAGATATGTCCATCGTTCATGTCCACTGAAAAGTACCAGTTCAACTCTTTCTTATCTGTGGAGGCAAAAAAGTATAGTTAATGAGATTTCCTATGTATCCAGACTTTATGGACACCCTGTTTATCAATACGCTACTTTCATATATTTGTTGCAACTAAAACAGTCCAAAACTTTTCAGTCTCTGTTGGTATAATTGCGAAATTTGTCCAAATGTCAAACTGGCCTTGCGTTACCTTCTGGTTGTAAACACCTGCTTTAATCGTCTTTTCCACTTCACTTTTTCTGACTCAGTTGATTGTTTTTACCATATGCTCCCAACTGCAGCGTAGTTACAACTGTCCTCTACTGCAGGACTCGCATTAGGTCTCACAGGATTTCTTTCCTAATGCGTCCCACCTCAATAAAATGTGATTTGCTTCAGGAAGTAGAGTCTATTCTGAAGCACTTGTAGGTGGGACATCTCAAATTTCGAGGTGGGTCTGTCAGAATCAGACAATTCTGCAAAATACGACAAGCTGAACTATCGAGGCATGTTTTAGAATGTGACTGGCACTAGTGGAGGGTAGTTATTTGGCTTAAACACACAAAATCATTGGTTTGGTCCTTTAATGAAACTTGGACTGTAGGTGTAAATATTGAGAATGTGGTGGAAGCTTAGGTAGGCTGGAGTAAGATGACGTTGCAAAGAAACATGTCCTGCTCCCCTTTTATCACTGCTGTAATTACCACGTTACATTTCTCCAAGAAAACAGCGATAACAGCTTCCTCTGCCCACAGCAATCTGCTAGCTCGCACATTTACCTCCGCCTTCCTCCTCTTCTCCTGCCCCCGACACACACAGTCTCATATCAGTTCCTTTTTTTATTCCTCCGATATATTAGTCTCTCACAAACGCACAGAACCTCGCTCTCATAAAACCTCGCTCATTAATTCAATGTCTTGTAATGATTTATTTTCTTGATCATCGCACAAATGCAGACAGAATCGCTTTTTCTCCGTCTTGTGAAAAATCTTTGTCTCATATCAATTTCTGTGTCCATCTCCTTGTTCTCTTGTGGTAAATGGTTTGACATAGAGTCTGTCTTGGTTGCCGTTTTGAGTGTTGACTTGCAGCAGCTGTCTGAGATCCTTCCACTGTTTATCTTGGAGATAATGATCATGCTTCAGGATGAGTGGACCAACTCATCGCAGCCTTTTATTGCCTCAACAACAGCAGTGTGGATATTAGATTTGACTATTACTAAGAGATACAGTATTAGAGATCCACATATTTAAATCATTGTCATACAAGAATCTATGTAAAACTGACATTTGCTGAGTAGCAGAGGATAATTAAGTTAAACATGATATAATGTGAGAGTTGTGCTGTTTTCTTTACAGTAACAGCAGTTTTTGAAAGTGTTCAAATTTAGAGAAAGACTGAAAAAGACAGACATAAATTACACATCATATGATCAGATTAGTATCTGATGTGTGGATTTTGTACATTGCTTTGTGAATATGATCTCTCCTACATTAAATGATTATTATATTTTCCTGTGGTCTCCAAATCTGGGAAGGATTAGAACAACAAAAAAAAGTGCATCGATTTTGCATTGTGAGTTTCACAGCTAAGTGGGGAAAGACATATTATCATTGCCGAGAGCAACTTCAGAGGCTCTATCTCTTACGCAGCAGTTTTTATGTCTCAGCTTTGAATATTATCTGCAAGAGGAGGGCTGTGGGCATTGTTGCTGGCTCCGGCTGTGTAATGTCAAATCGATACCTTGTACGTTTCGGTTTTCACAAATGAAAAATACAAGCAGATTTGATCAATATACAAGAGGGATGTATGACTTGAGGCTTGTACTGCTCTTGTAATACAAGACAGATCCATAGCACAGCTCGCTGGTTGAACAGTTGAGATTAATCTATGAACCCGGATGAAAGTTGGCACAGGTTTGACTCAGTCTTACTGACTGGATAAGTGAGGCAAATATCAAATGTAGATACTTGACAAAGGTTAAGAAATTTTAAAGGTTACAGAAGGACTTAGGCTCACTCTGGAATAGGTCAATAATTAACAACACAGACAGAGTGTCACTCTTCTGTCAGGGAAAAGCTCAAAGGGACAGAAAGACTTCAATAACATTAATTAGTAGTTTACATTTTATTTTATCTATACATTGTTTAACCCTCATTAGGGTCACGCGGGGGGCCGGGACATGATGCAGAGATCTTCTAGCTGCAAGGTGACAATGATAGCCACTGAGCCACTGTGCAGCCTGCAAGAAACCATGTAAAGCTAATTCTTTAGTTTAGAATCAAACTCTCTGTGTTACAGGATTTCCCAAAAGTGAAAACAACTTCCAACTAGTCATTCATGGTTAGCACTGTCGCCTCAGCTAGAAGGTAGAAGATCCTCGGTTCGAGTCCCGGCCTGGGCTTAGGATGTTTCTGCATGGAGTTTGCATGTTCTCCCTGTGCATGCGTGGGTTTTCTCTGTGTTCTCCGGCTTCCTCCCACAGTCCAAAAACATGCTGAGGTTAACTGGTGACTAAATTGTCTGTAGGTGTGAATGTCAGTGTGATTAGTCGTCCCCTGCCTTCACCCTAAGTCAGCTGGGATAAAGTTCAGCGACCCTAATGAGGATTAAGCGGTGTATAGATGATGGATGAATAGATGTTACCAGGCTAAACACAAGATCACTGTTATCAGCTCAATGTCATCTTAAGGCTCTTTATTTACACTGCAAGCCAGTCACTACACCCAACCATTAATCACGTGATTCTGTGTCTGTCCAGCCATGTTCACAGAGGTGCCTCATGATATGACCGCCCAGAGAGGTCAGGATGTGGAGATGGCCTGTTCCTTCAGAGGGGCCGGAAAACCTTCCTACTCACTGGAGATCCAGTGGTGGTACATCAGGAACCATCTTGACTGGATGGACCGACAGCCCTGGACAACTAATGAAGTAAGTTCATAACAGCAACTCTGACTGTCACCTGATGCGAATAGTTTGTAGCTCTTACAATGTCTGTAAATAAACATTGTATCAGTCAGATCCTTCCCTGCTGCGTAGCTAGCTTAAATTAAAGTGTCTTTTTGGTATATAGCAAATGTCCTTTACAGTTGAAGACAAAATTAATGGCCCACCTATGAAATTTTGCATTTTTTTTCAAAATTTTCCCAGGTGCATTTTTAACAGAACAGAGGATTTTCAACATAGGACTTCTATACATACCAGTTTTCTTCAGAAAGCATAAATTAATTGTTTTTGCACACAATAAAAGAATAATTTTAGAAAAATAAAAATTATAAGAGTCAATATTGTTAGCCCCCTGAAGAATTGACCTTTTTATGAAGCCAAAGCACAAACCACTGTTGTGCAATCACGTTTTAACTTTGTAATGCTCACAGCTTGTAATCAATCAGTCAGTCATGTTAAAACTGAGGGTTGTCCTACACTTTACTCACAGTATAAAAACTTCCTTAAGGATTTGAGCGGTCACTTGAGGAAGCATAATGCCAAAAACAAAAGAAATCAGTTTAGACTCGAGAAAAAGAATTGTTGATGCTTACAAAGCAGGAGAAGGGTCTACAACATTATCACAGCATTTCCAAGTCTCATCAAGAAATTCAAAGAGATACACACAGTACAGCATAAGTCTGGCAGAGGTAGGGAGTGAAAGATTTCAAAGACGATGGACAGAAAACTTATGAGAGATGTGTCTAAATATGATAAACAATCACCAGAACACTACTTAATGACTTAGCCAAGTCAGGAATTGTAGTGTCAAAGAAGACAGTCACTAGAGCCCTGCACAAAAATGGACTGTGAGGATGCAGGCCAAGAAAAACTCCACTTCTACAGAAGAGACGTCTTCAAGCCAGACTGAAGTATGCTGAGGACAATCTGGAGAAAGATTATGAATACTGGAAGCGTGTCCTTTGGTCAGATGGAACCAAACTAGAGTTTGTTGCTTATATTTCAGAGAAAGAAGGGAGAGGCGTATAACCCAAAGAACACTGTCCCCACAGTTAAACACGGTGGTGGCAGTATTATGCTGTGGCAATGCTTTTATGCGTCTGGAACTGGGAATCTTGTCAAGGTTGAAGGAATCATGAAGAAAGAAGGATGTATGAGGATTTTAAAGGAAAACCTCAAGCAGTCTGCTGCTAAACTGGGTCTGGGTCGTGGCTTTGTCTTCCAGTATGACAACCACCCAAAACATACGTCACTCCTGGTGAATAATTACCTCCAGAAGACCAAAGGGAACGTTATTGACTGGCCTGCACAAAGCCCTGACTTGAATCCCATTGAAAATCTTCGGGGTCAACTGAAGACCAAGGTCCATGCCAGAAGACCATCAAATCTGAAGGAGCTTGAGAGACTTGCCAAAGAAGAATGTGCTGGGATTCCTCAGGAGATGTGTCAGACACTTGTTACAAACTACAACAAACCACTGCAAGCTGTTATCCAGCAAAAAGAAAACATAATTGACTATTAGCATCAAGGCGGGGAATGTTTTGACCCTGGTAGTTTTTGTTTTTTGTTAAATAATTTTGTTTCTGTGTGCAAATGTTATGCTAATGTAATGCTAATGTAAGCATCCAAAATAAAACTAGGATGTTTTGTTTGCCAGGGGGTAAAATCATAAAAAGAGGGACATTTCATGTCATGACAAATTTGAGTCCAATATTAAATATGGTATTATTATTATTGTTACATTATTTGCTAGATGTTCATGGCCACTTGGCAGCTTTGTCAGTCTTCTCTTTGGTGATGCATAGAGGTGCTGATGAGAGCTGGTCAGACTGACTAATATACAGTAAATGCATATAAATCAAATCCGAAAGAAGGCAAAAAAACTGCGTACATCTGCAGAGTCGGGTAATTTAAGCGCTATGACTGACATTTGTTCCATTATAGAACCACTGACTCTATTAATATAACAAAAATAAAATAGGTGAATTCAGCTATAAAAAAGGAGAAGATGAGCAATAATCCCAAGAAAAACAATATGTTGAAAAACCATTCAAAAAACTGGTAAATCTCAGCTCAGTTAATCCTGTTTATTGTAATGTCAGGTATTACCATTCTGGACTTAACAGTAAGAACACAATATGTGTGCTTTCCCATTTTATGTTGATAATCCCAGTTAAACTATATTAATTAAACATATTAAGATGAAATCATTCTGCTCATGTTTGTTGTTTTTCTAGGTGGCTCCTGAGGAGGAGATGCCAAAGGATGCTACTAAGATAAGTGTGAGTTAAGCTCTATCTTTTGTTATTTTTTGAGACAGCCCTTATGTTTGCCTTGGTGTTATATGAGGAGATGAAGCACCAAATGCTTATGATTACATTGAAATTTCTTGTTCTGAATGATCCACAGATGTTGTGCTTATGCTGTATTACACACAAGGATCAGTGTAGCAGCACTCAGTGCAGTGAACGCTCCAGACGACATTTTAACACGTTCACTTCATCTTCAGTGGCTTTGTGGAATCACAGTGTCAGCCAAAGAGCAGGCAGTGCTGGTGTTTGTGGGTGGTTAAGTGTCCTCCTCATGGGGCATGGCCTGCAGTGCATCATCTTGAGATTCTAATAAACAGTCCTGCATTTTTATGGCTACAACAACAAATCCCAACAATAAACAGTGAAAGAGACAGGCTGGGAGGTAGGCACAACCTTTATATCTCCTCTGGTCTACATACAGGCCTTCAGTTACTAACACAGGTGTAGCGTGAATAGCATCATACGTGGAACCATAATTATAATGTAGCACAAATGTATATATTGTGCAGCGGAAATGTAGTCTCACATGGGAGCAGCAAATAATAATAAGATGTAGTGTAACAGCCTTGCATGGCTGTGCCAAATCACAGAATTAAAGAATATGTAAAATGTGTTTCCTCATGTGGCCGCACCACATGTGTAGACACTAGACTTTGCGACTAAAATTGAGCTTGTTTATCAGAGACACCACCAAATATAAAATTAAATGAAATAATTATTCAGATTAATAATAATTAATCAAATCTATTTGTATTGATCAGTCTTATTATCAAAAGTCGTGAACTCTGATTTCATTGACCTCCAGTTCCCAAACAAATAAATACACAGTAGAACCAATGAGAATTATTCAAAAAACACTTATTAACTAATACAGTAAACAAACAATAAACAACAATGACATAACAAGCAACAAACAGTGAATAAATGAATGAATAAATACAGATAAACAAACTGATTAATTAACTGTGATTGTCACTGGAAGCAGTTGGTAGAGTGGTGGTCAGATTAGAAACACTGTAGAACTGGCAGCCAATTTTAATTTGTAAATTCAACCGTTTAGCGGAAGGAAAGTGATACTTGTGTAGCCTTTGTTGGAGGGAGGGGGAGGCTGCTGCAGGATGTGAAGCTGTGATGATCTGCTGGATGAGTTGGTTCAGGAACGCAGAGACAAGGTGGCACCTTTGCATAGTTGCATTGCAAAAGTGTGGCAAAGTGAAAACACTAAGAGTTTAAGCTTATAGTTACAAAGAAAATGTTGCATTATTAAAGTTATCTTAAGAAGTCCAACTTTAAGTAAAACATAGAGAAACAAAGCCCATCAGCCCTAACTATAAGCTTTGTCAAAAAGGAATGTTTTACGCCTGGTCTTAAAAGTAGAGAGGGTGTCCACCTCCCGAACCTAATCTGATAACTGAAGGCTCTGTCTCCCATTCTACTTTTAGAAATTCTGGGAATTACAAGTAAGCCTGCAGTCTGAGAGCAAAGAGTTCTACTAGGATGATATGGTGCTATAAGGTCTTTAAGATACAATGGAGATTGGTCATTAAGAGCTTTGTATGTCAGAAGAAGGATTTTAAATTATATTCTAGATTTCACAGGAAGCCAATGAAGAGAAGCCAGTATAGAAAAGAATATGATCTCTCTTGCTAGCTCCTGTCAGTACTCTGGCACTTCAGATATGATGTGTTCTTCTTTGATACTGGTCCTGATCAACCTGGTATCACAGATTGAGTCCAGACATTGGGATCATCACCCCAGTGATGCTGAATTTCTTTATTTTGAGGATTTAAATTTGTTCAGTTAACTGTGATATGGACAGTTCTCGGTGTTAGTGAGAGAGAAAGGTCAGGAGATCAGTCTTCTCTTCTCCAGGTGTGGTTTTCCTCACAATTGGCACTTTATTATCAGGTTCTGGTGGAGGTAGGAGGCCTCCTGTTGCCTCCAAGAGGGCCATGAGTGCTCTTTTTGTAGGAAACATCCGATCTGCAGATGTTCCATTTAGGTGTGAATTTCAAATTAAGCTGTCCTCTGAAGTGTTTTCTTACCAAATTTACAGCATTGGGAAAGGGTCTCTGGATTCTCTGTGTGTTGCTCTGGAATGTTCTGCACCTCAGTACGCTACACAGGCAAGTGGTTTACAACAAAAAGCAGGGAGGGCTGTTGACCGAGGAAGCAGCACAGGTATATAGTGACTTAGATTATGGAGTTTTTCCTTCTAATTAACTGTACAAGGAAGCTACTGCACATTCCCCAACCGACTCCCCTGGATAAATCTCTCTGCACTGACTTTATAGCCACAAAAATTACCAACAAATGAGACTTTCTAATCACAGAATCACTGCAATTCAGAGCCTTGCATGTAGAAGCAGCATATGCAAAGTAATAGAGTGTACAGATACATTAACATTGTTGTTTATGTGTCGCAGAAACACACACGTACATAAAGATGAAACCTCTCTCCTTCCTCCCAACAGGCTAACTGCCGCTGATTCACTGTAATGAAAGCACCAGCTGTGGCTTGGTTGACTGAATACGTGGGTGTGTGTGTTTGTATGGGTGGAGCCAAACACAGCAGGCTGTACAGCTGGAAAATCATTATGAGCCCTCGGTATATGATGGATGCTGGCTCACATCCATACAGTCCAGCAAAAAAAAAAGGCAGATGCTCACATATGCAGACACAAAATCACATGTCAGTGCTTTCAAAACAGCCTTAAGTGTTGAGCTTATTTTTATAACTACACTTCTACACATGCAGGGGATGATACCAGCACACATACGCACACAGTCCAACATCTGCATGAGGAGGAAGGTGGGTGACAAATAAAGTTGTATTTATATAGGGTTACTTCATGATGTTCCTAGAAGAACAGGGGTGTCAAACTCATTTTAGTTCAGGGGCCACATACAGACCAATTTGATCTCATGTGGGCCAGACCAGTAAAATCACAACATAATAACCAATAAATAACATCAACTCCACCCCCCCCCCACCCCCCCCCCACCCCCTTTCTTTTCATGCAGAAAAGTACATTCTGAAAATGGTCACATTTTTAATGAACTATCTTTTCACAAAACACTATGAATAAGCTGAAATACAGGAGTGATTTCAGCTCCACATTAAGGCTGTAGTTCTCCTCTTCTTTCGTTGTAAATATCACTTCTTGCATCTCTCTTTATAAATATATGCTAAGCTCATTTTTCTTTTTAAGCACAGTAAAACCTAATTTATTATACGTAACCATAAACCGTTTATATGAAACAGATAATCTATATAAAAAATGTTCAGAGGGTTGTAAACACATAAATCTCGTTTGACTGAATGTGAGTGCAAGAAGGATGCTAATACCACCAAAGGAATAGTTTGACATTTTGAAATAATGTGAATATTTGCATACTTGCTAAGCGCTAGATGAGAAGATCAATACCGTGGTCCTGTCTATTATGTTGTCTTGTCCGCTGTTTGTACGGTATATCTTGGTTTTATTCTATCCCAGCTGACTTAGGGGGAAGGCAGAGGACACCCTGGACAGGTCACCAGTCTATCACAGGGCTACACAGAGACAAACAATCACATTCACACCTGCGGATAATTTAGAGTTACCAAGTAACCTCAGCATGTTTTTGGACTGTGGGAGGAAGCCGGAGAACCCAGAGAGAACCCACACATGCACAGAGAGAACATGCAAACTCCAAGCAGAAAGATCCCAGGCCTAGGCCGGGACGTAAACCGAGGATCTTCTACCCTCTAGCTGAGGTGACAGCACTAACCACCGAGCCGCTGTGCAGCCACAGAAACAACAACAAAATGAAAAATAAACACAGCAATGATCTCCATTATCCCTCTGAACTCCAAGCAGTTTTTTCAGAGAGATCTTTCAAATGTCTTTTGTGCAGAATGTCACAGTTATAATTTCATGAATTATTAAAATTGAATTCTTTGGAATGATTATTTTATAAAATTTGAAAAACACCTGGAATCGACGCGCATGATTTCCACACAGTAAAAACTCTACATACTAAACATATTACATTACTTACATTTTTCATTTGTTTTTATCTGTCATCTTCTTCTTCCATCTGCTCCGTGGAAACTCGGCCTGCAGGTCAGATAAAATTCCCAGAAATGTCAAGAAGCAGTAACTAACTTTATTACACTGATTTACTGTGACAAATTGCATGTATCTAATAGTTCTTTTTTGTACCCCGTTCAAGAATTATAGGGAGTGAAAGGCACTAACAATCAGTACAAGTGGTGAGATGCATGACCGTGAGTGCATTCACTTTCTCACTAGTCCTCTGACTTGATGGCCAGGCAGCTTGACTGACTGAGCTATCTGTGACAGAGTAGAAATAAGCTTTTTTGTGTTACAAAGTAAAAGCTTTTTTTGTGCGTGTGATTTATTTTTGCTGTGACACTGCCGATATTTCATTTTGAAGGCTCCTCTGCAGCTGCATATACAAAAAAAGGGCAAAGACTACGAGGGACAAGCTGGCAAACACGAGGTGATTCACAGACAGGGAGAAACACAGGACAGTGAAGAAAAGATGGAGAGAAAAAGAACATACAAAATCAACAAAAACCCAAGCCCAAAAACATTTACATGGTAAACCGAGGTTGATTTGACATCTAGGAGTTAGAATGAATGTGCGTGAAAGGAAAAAGACACCCAATGGCATATTCAGAACTGTCTTTCAGGAAGATATGAAGAACATGCTGTAAATTATTTCATTATTTAGCAACAAAAGAAGAAAACAGATTTTTTTGCTGGAAAATAGAAGAATTTTAAATATTTTAGCTGAAAGCATGAGTGTTTTTTTTTTTTTTTTTTTAAACATTTTCAAAATATGAAATATTTTCTTCCACTTCAAAATTAAAATTGTATAAAAATTGCAACCTTGTTTAATTTAGAACATTCGGACAGGAATTTCTTGGTCTAGTCCCTGTACCAGGTTCAACATACTCAGAGTCTTTTCGTTATCTGACTTAAACCCAACAACTGCAGTCAGGCTAAGGGGTCACATGAAGCTACCTATCAGCTTGATAAGCCAACCCAGGGTTTCTCAGTATAACTGTATGACCAATCACAAACATAGACTGGAGCTGCAAAAGCAAACTATAACCTTAAACCACTATAAGGAGTTTAGAAATATAATACAGACTTAAAGGTAACTGCTTTCAGCCTAAGGAAGGAAGGAAAGCTGCAAAAACTACAGGCTGTGTGAATGTGTAATAAATATGCTCTTCAATATCACTGTCTTGTGTGTATAAGTAGTTCAGGTGTAGGTTTATTATTCAAGGTTCAATTTAAGTAACACTATGCATCACAAGTTTGTAGAACAAAGTCACAGATGTAGTTGCTTAACACTGATCACAAAAAAGTAAAAACAATCAAGTAATGAAACTATCTTCATGGTGATGTGTGCGATGAATTCAGTAATCTTACATTCAGTCTCATTCCTTGGGCATGTAAGGCAATTTTAGCTTCATTCTTCAGCTGCTTGGTGGTGGTGTAATGGTTTAAATCTTTTAAAGTCGATAAGCAGGCTGGAAGGCATCTGTTTCTGTTTTAGGATTATGTTGCTCGGCAGAGACAGATGAAACACTGACATAGTTTTGAAATTGCTTGCAGCTCTAAAACCTTTGACTTTGTCCTCTCAATATCTGTACACTGAGCTCTGCAGGATCTTCCAGGAATGGTGATGCTGTTTTCCATCAAAACTGATTGGTCAGCAAACCGTGTTACCTCGAACATAACTTGCTCAGGAGCAGGTTAAGCGTTCAGCACAAATAACATGGGAATAAGAAGGGAACCATTGTTGTAGTCCTAAAAACCCAGAGTTAAACCTGAAGTTCTCTTGCTAACATCAAATCCTGCATCATAGTACAGACCTCTGGTTGACCAGCAGCTTATGCTGGCTGGTACTTAAACCCATTCATCAATTTACAGCTTCTACTGCAATGCATTTTAGATGCAATGCTAACCATCATCCTGTAGTTTGTAATTGCCACTTGTGGGCACAGTGGCTTCTGTTTGGAAAAAGGTATGTTGAGCTTAATTTCTTCCACAATCTCACCATAATCCTTTGCTTTTCTTTTCTGTTATGCTTATCCTTATCCTTACCAGGTTGTTAAAGTCGTAGGAAGCAACATCTCTCATAAACTCCGCCTCTCCCGAGTCAAGCCGTCTGATGAGGGCACCTACGAGTGCCGCGTCATTGACTACAGTGATTACGCTGGGGCACGTCACCACCACGTCAGAGCCTACCTACAGGTGGTGCCAGAGAGTGACGTCGTCAGCAGCAACCACAACGACAACTTCGAGGCTGTGGATGACACCAAGAGGGGAGTGGGATTCGTCGACGATGACGAGGTGGAGCCTCATGGTGGCGCCAAAGAGCACAGCCACCACCAGAACCATGGGCACCACCAGGAGCACGGCAAGCGGCCTTCATCACCCACCCACCATGGCCACAGCCACGGCGGCAGCAGTCAGCAGCACAAGGCTGGCAGGGAGCTGAGGAAGAGGCACATGGACAGTAACCACAGCCACAATGACTGTATCAACGAGCCGAGCTGTGCGCCATGAGTGATAGGTTACACAAGGATTACATAACACGATGCGTGTCACAGCATTAAAAAGCTATTCTTCCCACACAGTGCAGGCCTGCACACAAATACAGAACCCCTGGAAATGTACAGTATTAAGAGCACAGTGCTGTAAACTGTGCAGGAAACGTAGCTTTTTGTTGCTGTGCATGGGTCAAGGTTGGACTGCTCACTGTCTGTAAAGCCTGGCTTCACGACATTCAGCAATGGGGGCTGGGGTGTAGATCTAGGCAGCTCCACTGTTTGTGGTTTCGGGCACCAAAAAAAAAAAAAAAAAAGAAAAAAAAAGAAAGAAAAAAACCCTCCCAAAAACAAAGACTCTTGTCTTACTATTAACCCGCGCTCTGCTCCTTCTTGTACTTTAGATACTGTAAATGACACAATCTGCTTTGACGCCCATACTTCTTCCACTGCCTTACTCTTGTCGTTTCATACACCCTCAGAATAATACACCTTTTTTTGTAACTGGGTCTGTCCCCAGTAAAGAAAAAACGTGTTCCTTTCATTCTGAGAGTGCACTGAATGAAACACAGCTGAATTCTTTCCGTGACTTCTTAGCTTTAAAGCACTAAATTCATCACATATTTTTTGTGTATTCAATAATGGTCATGAAAATGGTGCAAAAGTTGTATACACCCTAATATTCAGCAAGTTATTTCTCCCTGTGTTTGCTCAGATAGAAACATGCTTTCTCCAGCTGGAATTCATCCATGTCCCAGAGTGGCAGGGCTCATCAAGGACAGATGCGGTCGCAATTCATTTCAGTCCGAGTAAATACAGTGGTAATGTAGAAAGTGTGGGATTTCAACTCAAAGAACATTCACAGGCTGTACTTTCTCCACAATATGTTTGAGTTCATGAATTTGCAGTCCATCAGAAAATATGATTTTTGTTCACCCTGCCTTGTGCTGCAGGTTCAATCATTCATGGCCATTCAGGTTTAGAGAAATCAATGGAATTGTTCCATGTGGACTTTACCCATTTGGAAACCCATGAAAAGACCCAATCCACGCCACTAAATTAACAATCTGATTTGGTGTGCCTCTGAATCCTGACGATAAATAAATACAAGAAATGTGATCTTGCTACAAGATACTGTCAATGAAGAGCAGGGCTGTGTTCCTGACTACGATGTTTGCTCATCAATTATTCAAAAAGCCTCAATCCTCCCCACAACAAGCCTCTAATCCACTCTCTGTATATATGACTGTATAATATGAAATAAAGTTAGTGCATGTTCAGTAATTTTTTCAACAAACTTTTTCAACCAACCATACACAAAGACAGTGTGTTAGTTCAGGATATTTTTTGTCATTTATTAAGTTGATTCATTAAAAATATTGTCTGTTCCTTCTGAATCTTTTTCTACTTTAGAAATCTTGTCAACTAGATCTATTTTTTTCTGTTGTTTTATTGCCCTCCAAAAGTGCTGTACAGACAGATGAATGACACATTCTCTTCATAGCTGCTCAGAAAAGGGGTTTCCTTAATGTATCTTAGTACTTACGCAGTGTTTCTACTGTATGTGCAGGACTGTAAACATGAGTGTTACTATATTTTAATGAGCCTGAACATGCGTGCAACTTGGGTGGAAAAGGCCTGGGAGGGCATTTTCCTCCTGCCGTTAACGATGGAAAGAACTCAATGATAATCTCTTTGCTTAGACGCTTATGTGAAGCTCAAGCCCTGTCTGTTACGGTGATGGAGGCATTCTGGGTAATCGTTCACTCTGAAGGGATCAATTAGGACAAAATGAATGTGGGTAACATACTGGATAAAGCCTTGAGCAGTGAGGGTGAGAAGTAAAGGCTGTTAGTGAAACACTGAAATTGACTGTCCATTCTGCCTCAAAATATAGTCTTGCGTCTCAAGACCACGAGCAGTTCTCCTTTGCTCCACAGAAACAACAGCGCTTCTGTTATTGTGGGTTGCAGGAGCAGTGATCGGTGGGATTGTTTTTTTTTTTTCAGCCAGTAACTTTGATTTAATGTTTTGTAAAGAGATCACTGTTGAAAAAAGAGGGAAAATGTACATTTCTTCTAGAATGTTTGGTCTCACACTAAGTGTATGCCTTTATCAAATGAAATAAATTGTATATGAAACAACAGTGAAAATTGGGTAATCTTATCCTTGATTCAGAGATGTGACAGCTTACTTTTCTTTCAGCCCCCCCAAAGAGGCTCTGCACATTTATATCTAAGCAGGTATCGGAGGTGCTTTCACAGCTCTGTTCACTGTCACCTGTGGTTTAGTTTTTAGCCTTTGCTCTGTCTGTGTGTGTGTGTGTCCGTGGGCATTAAGCAGAAACTGTGTTAGGCAGTTGTGTAATAGGTGCTGCCAAAGCCCCCTCCCATTGCTGTTGATGACTAATGGTGCTATTGTCAGCACTGGCAGCAGGATAAATAGCAACAGCACAGGATGAGATAAAGAGGCACTGTGTGCCATGCTGACTAGCATTAAGTCAGGCCAGCTAAATACAAAACACTTGGCGATCTTGTTTCCCCACACCAGAGGCCTCATACATTCATTATGGAGCAGTGAGGTGGGGCTCCTCTGGTAGTCGACTTTCCGTTTCCGTCATTTACACAGACCCTGAACCCTGCAGTGACCAGACCGGTAACAATGATAGATTGGTCAGTGTCTCTGTCATGATGTCTTCGATTTGTCCACAACAACACCACCTGTGCTCTAACAGGGCAGAGGTCCTCCATCCTTTGTATAACAACACTTGCCATAGAATTCCTAGAAAATTGGTCTAGTTACATCTATTCCTCTGTGTAGGAAACATGGAAACTGTAGGAAATTCCATAGAGCCCAAAAACAATATGTTAACTGTCTCTCAAATCCACAGGCTCTTGCTGAAGACATCAGGCTTTGAAAATGACCCACAAACACACAGTACAGTTTCATTGTACAAAGGATAAGCTTCATTAACAGCTGCAACTCTAAAAAGGACCGTGTATTACTTAGTGGATACAGCTTTAAATAAAATAATACAATGGGAATAATGCTTCTTAAATGGGAATAATAAGTTGAATGAGTTAAGAATAACAGGTACAGAAAAACAAGATATTTGTGTCGTACCTTACTGAGTACTTAATGCTTAATTACCGAGTAGTGTCTTTATGGGTAATTAAGCAAGAAAGTGGGAAACATAATTTCTATCCATCCATCCATTATCTATACATCGCTTAATCCTCATTAGGGTTGCAGGGGGGTTGGAGTCTATCCCAGCTGACTTAGGGTGAAGGCAGGGGACACTCTGGACAGGTCACCAGTCTATCACAGGACTACATATAGAGACAATCAATCACACATATAGACAAACAATCACACTCACAGTCACACCTATGGACAATTTAGAATCATCACTTAATCTCAGCATGTTTCTGGACTGTGGGAGGAAGCTGGAGAACCTGGAGAAAACCCACACATGCACAAGGAGAACATTCAAACTCCATGCAGAAAGATCCCGGGAAGGTCGGGACGTGAACTGGGGATCTTTTAGCTGCAAGGCGAAAGTGCAAACCACCAAGCCGCTGTGCAGCTCAGAAAAGTAACCGGATAATGTTTATTTTGATATTTAGAAAAGAAAAACTATTCTAGAATTATTGAGGTGATTTTGTAGGAGTGTGCATCAAAAAGTAATATTTAAAAAAAGCTGTCTAAAGCCTGCTTTGGATGGCAGTCGGATCTAGAGTCTCAGTCTTTACATGTGATCTGTTGAAAATAGGAAAAATACAGTGTTGCCACTCTGAAGGGCCTCTCTGGTAATCAGTAAATTGTACATTGTGTCTTACTCTGTGCAGAAGTCCCTACCTTTCCCCTCCATTCACTCCTCCCCACTTGCTGTAGCTCAAGCAGACCAGCTCACCCACAATTCTGCTCAAACACTGTAAAACTAGTCTACGCTACACAATGTCAAGATGTAATATTAGAGTAATTCTGCCACACTGGTTGAAACTAGAATGAAAATCTGGCTTCCTCAATCTTTGTTTTCGTCATCATCTTGGTACAGTTTTAAGGTGGAAATGCTCAGACATTACGTTGACTGCTTATTTACAATACAATACAATACAATACCATACAATGAGTTTATTAATCCCCGAAGGGAAATTCAATTGTCTGTTCTCATCTGTTTATTTCACTCCTGATGTGACTTCTTGTTTATATAAAACCACCATATGGACGTGTACCTGTGGTAAAACTTTGAAAACTTCTTTTATCAGAAGGGGTTTTAAAAATATTGAGCCCAGATGTGGTTGAGAGATGTTGAACTAGATACCAAAGCCTTTTGGGAATGTACCTTTGTAAAACCACTGTACACATTACAGATTAAATGTAGAATTTCCTAATAACAAGACAATGTCAATTTGAGCATTATTTTTTTTACTGTTCAGGTAAAGAAATACTTCAGTTTCCATCTGTATGGATGCAAAAGCAAAATTTCTTGTTACTGCACTTTAGAAAATCTGAACATGTCTTTCTTGGAAATATGTCTTCAGGTTTGAAGTAGAAACAGTGTCAGTCCAGACAGATCCAAGCTTTTCAATATTCTGTGCTGTGAACACATTTCTGTCAGCACCAGAAAAGTCTGAGGGTCAGAACTCAGTGCTTTTTTCAAGGCTTTGACATCAGCATTATGCATAACGGAGCTATTTTTGAATGATTGGAGAATCCACAAAAAAAAAAAAAAAATCTGTTTTCAAGGCCAACGTATTCTGTGTTCAGAAACACTCTGAACCATTGATTATTACAAACAAGCAAGGTAGTTTAGAAGAAAGTATTTCTTCAGATAACAAAGAAACATCATGAAAAGACATGGCAAATTTAACACTTTCATGTGTTAGTATGTGTCTGTGAAACACATGATATAAAAAGCATCAGCACTGTCACCGATGTAGAAGTCCTGTCAGGTTTGTTCCTGGTTTCTGCAGCACAGATGCTGTACTAACATCTTCCTTTTCCACCTTGCTGCTCATCGGACCTGTGTGCACCATGAAGATTATCATGAGCATATTTGATGGCTGATTTTCAGCATGGTTATCAGATTTTCTTTCAGTGAGTCGGAGCTGTTGCAGTCAGTGGTTCAATCAGTTGTCCCTCTGAGAGATGAGTTAGTTGCATCAATCACCAGCTTATTAGCTGACTGGCTGGTTAATTTACTCAGTGACTGGGCCAAACTCTTCCCTCAGCAGTTGGAGCACGTTGTCCGAGTACTGGTCTCTCAGCCTGCCCATCCCGTTCAGCTGGACGGCGTTGAGGTCGGGGTGAGGCGGGATGTAGGAGGATGGGCAGTGCAGCTCATTTAGAGTAAACCAGAAGGCATCCGGGTCCACCTGGATTAAATGTCGGAAAACGCTGTGTAGAGGAATTAAAGATACATGAGAACAGGATTAGCTCTGGGCTGCTTTATGCTTTGTACGTAATATCTATTGTATGGACAAACACCTTCCTGTAATTCAGAGTGACAGATTGACCAGGTTTGCTGACTTTTCTGTCTGACTCTAAGTGCATTTATTTAACACCGTCTTTTCCCTTCAGGTTGTTTTATGTGTTACCTCCACCACGGAAAGTGCTTATATATTACTTAGATTGTATTTAAACTTGTTTTGTTGGTGACAACAAGCAAATACTGACTAGCCAGAGCTCTATTTCTATAGTTTTCTTCACCATCAAAAGGCACTCAGAAACTGGGAGAAACTCTGACAGGAAGTGGTCTGGAAGACCAAAAGCCACAACAGAATCAGAAGACAAGTTTCTGAGAGTCAACAGCTTGGTGATAGACGACTCACAGGACCACAGCTTCAAGCACAGCTGAATAGTGGTTATAGCAAGAAGTCTCATTGTCAACTGTAAAAAGAGGCTTGCCTGGGCCATGAAACACCACCAATGGACTACTGGAGACTGGAAGAAGGTATTAGGAACTGACAAATCAAAATTTGAAGTCTTTAGTTCATCACGAACAATTTTTGTACACCGTCGAGTAGGTGAAAGGATGGTTCCTCAATGCTTGACATCAACTAGCAAACATGGAGGAGGAAGTGTGATGGTCTGGGACTGTTTTGCTGGATCCAGGGTCGGTGACTTGTACAGAGTGAGAGGAACCCTGAACCAAAAAGGCTACCACAGCATTCTGCAGCACCATGCAGTACTCTCTGGTATGTTCCTAGTTGGTCAGGGGTTCATCCTACAGCAAGATAAAGTCCAAGCTATGCCTGAACTACCTTAGGAAAAAAGAACAAGATGCTAAGCTTGAAAGTATGGAGTGGCAGCACAGTCTCCAGACTTAAACCCCATGGAGCTGGTTTGGGATGAACTGGACAGAAGAGTGAAAGCAAAGCAACCTACAAGAACCACTAATTTATGGGAACTTCTGCTACAGAGTTGGGAAGAACTTTCTGAAGAATATTTGATTTCCATTGTGGAAAGAATGCCATGAGTGTGTTCAGTTGTTACATCTGCCAAAGGTGGCTACTTTCAAAAGTTTAAAATACATTGTGGCTTCTAAACTGATTTTTTTTTTTTACCTTAATTTGTTTATTTGTTCTATGCTTTCATTTCAGAGTACAATGAGACATTAACATGTATAATTTCCCTCCCGCAAAATTGAAAAATTGGGGTGATCTAAAACTTTTGACCGGTAATGTGCATAAAGGTGTACACACACACATATATATAAATATATATATATATATATATATATATGTGTATATACCAACAATAACACAATCCCTCCCCAGTCGCTACCACAAAGACACAGAGTGATATGTCTCTGTGTCCAGGTTGTCTTCCCTTGACTAGATCGAGTTGTATCTACTCTCAGATGTACACTGACTTGGATAAAAACGTCTGCTAAATGAAACTGTAGAAATTGTAGAATTGTAGATATCTACTTGCTGCACTACGTGGACCATTAGCGTGGAAAACAGTCGTGCTGCATTTACCAGTTATGAACTATATTTAAAAAGGGTCCCACATTTCCATTTTAAAGTTGAAGTGACCATTGGATCTTCTCAAAACTCAATCAGGACAATGAAGCTGGCTGTAGTAAATTTGTTGAATATTTGTGTCTCTTCGCTGTTTGCAGCGGTTTTGCATTTTGCAGACGGTCCCTGTTCACTTGTCGCACAGCCGGCTGCTCATAGACACCAATGTTATTTCTACAGCTTGAAAGACAGCGACTTTTGATTAAACTGGGCTTGTAGCACATTGTCTACCTCACAACGATGGAAAAGAGGCATCGTTTATGTTTAGACAACGTATATTTAATGAGTTATTGATGTCGGAAGTCCAAATTTGTGAAGATCTTTCCGACTTTACCGAACTGTGTTTTATTTCCTGACGTCGCCGTAATTCACTGGCTTCATGCTGTCATTTGCGAGCATTTCACCACAAATAACATAATTCTGTCTCGTCCTTTAATAAAACCAAATTTAAGGTAACTGTGAAGGTATAGCTGGAGTTTTTAGGTACTGATGAATCTTCACCCGTTTTGCGTTTTTCAGACACCAATTCCATCAGTAATTTTCTAACTGCACACAAACTAATGAATCGGGATGAACTAACGAGCCAACCTGAAGAAAGACCAAATAAATGTGTTTTTAAAATGTTTTATAGGTAGACTTGTGATGACACAGTGAGTCTGTTACTCTGATTTTATCCAGAATGTAAAAATCTATTTTTTATAACATCACAGCCTCAGAGCAGACAAAGCTTCGCGCCCCCCCTCAGATCTCTAGCGCCCCCCCTGGGGGGGCACGGACCCCAGGTTGGGAAACACTGCTGTAGAGGAAAGACCAAGACAAAAAGCAACACAAGCTGGCAGCACAATAATAGAAAACAAAAATGTGGAAGAGCCAGACTGCCAGTAGCTCTGGATACTTGTTCAGACATAATGAACAATTCCCAATCTATTTTTTGTGTTCTTTACAACACTACTCAAGACAGTGTATACTTTTTGTATGAAATGCCAACATTGGAGTTTAGTATTTGTTGTATCCATGGCAATGAGTGAGGCCTGAAGTCACATCTTGTACATTTTATTTCCTATACTGCTGCGCTGCAGTGATGGCAAACATTTCAGACACGTCACAGTATAACCGAGGAGCCACTGGGGACCAGCCCCCATGTCTGACTCACTGACATTTGGATTCAGTCTGAGTGGCTTTTGCTCCTATGTTTTGGTTCATTATGTCAGACAGCTGCAGGAACAATTCATTTGGACAGGACAGTCTAAACATACCGCATTCTGCTTAGTGCAGTGTTGAAATGCTGAGACAAGAGTCAGAGGTCATGGCTTGTGTCACCACTAATGTGGACAGTGTGGTGGAAAAAGTAGTCAAATTTTTTTTTAATGTAATAATGTCCTACAAATATGAGCGACAGCCCTGCGGCTTGAATAACTACATTCAAAGTCATAGTCAGGAGAAAACACTGGTTGAACACTACTCTCTGGTAATGTGCTTCAGTCAGACTGTGTGGTTGTAGTTTGATCAGAACTATTGATAGACTCTGATCCAAATGTTTCTAAAGCCTGTTTGGTGCAGAGAAACATGCAATGCCACCTATGTGCTTCAAAAAATCGAGACAAAGAACAACAAAAAACGATATAAAGACATCTCTCAGATGAAAGGAAACTTACGCAGAAAATGTTCATGTACTGTAGGATCCAAGTGAGAAGATGATTTACAGCCATGTGAGTATAAATGTGAAAAAAAGACTTTAATTTCAGTAACAGTAAAATGATATCAGCCTAATAAATTCAAAGTATCAAAAACAAAAGTACTTTTATATAATTACTCCACCAAGGAAGCAGAGTATCGGCAAAGTAATTGTATAATAGTATATGTGACAATTGGCGCTGGTTTGACTGTCTGTTAGCAACATTACTCAAAAACAGACTGGTCCTCCCTCTCTGACAGAACTCTGAAGCCGAACTACTGTACCACATTTCTACACATCATCACACTCATCATCATTTAAAACAGAAAACCATCTACTATCTACTGCAGTACTGCACTGGGGAAAATTATTTCTTTGCCAAGGAGGTGGAGCCTCGGCGCAGTTATGTGATGATTGACGTTGGTTTGTCTGTTTGTCTGTGTGCAACATTACTGAAAAACGGATATTCAAAAACGGATTTGGATGAACTTTTCAGAGAAGATCATTCTTGACACAAGGACCAAGTGAGTAGATTTTGGCAGTGATGCAGCTTATAGTCTGGATCAATGGATTTGTTAAAGATCTCTGAATCACTGTGAGATAGCGGCACGGAGTCACTGTAACTATGACAACAAGTGAACACTACGTCAGCTGCCTGCTGACGATGGCGTGATTGTAATTGTACTACAAATCGATCATTGCTGCGGACTTATCTGTCAGAAATCATACAAGGAACAACTGATTAAATTGTGGGGGTGTTTTCAAGTCCCATCAATCCCGGCCGCCCGCTACATATTTAGGTCACCTAATTCGCTATCCGTACATAACGTACAGATTCATAAAACACGCCTGTGCTCAGCGCAAGGCCAGTTTAGTTGTGGGTACATCTATATTAAATGGCCATATTCTATGGTGCTGTGATTTCTGCCACAACTTTTTTCAACATTTCAGCCATTGGAAATGACAGGACTGAGCCTTGGTGGAGTACAGCGCTCTCTCAGTGCTCTTCTTGTTATGACGTACTGTATAAGTGTGTATGTATATAGCTGCTTTATTACCACTCGTCTTGAGCCGTAAGCAGCATTTAAACTTTACAATTGAAGTCAGAGGTTATTTTAGTCATGTTAATTTATGACAACACAACATGTTTTACAACTTAACAAATGTGGAGCAGAAGCTTAATGACGGACAAAAGTTAAACATCCACAAACTGTAGTGCAATGGACTATGCCCATGGTTACTTTCCACCACTGCAGTGAGCTGTACTAAAGTCTTACCTTCGACAGGCTTCCTGCAGTCTGATGGGCTGTGTGCAGCTGAGGTAGGGCAGACATGCTTCACAAACGGCATCCAAGTCGGCTTCCCCTGAGAAAACAAAGCACAGGACTTGTACTAAATTTAAATCATATCAAGAGCAGAAAGTGTACAGCCTTGTTTCAGCAAAAGAAACATCTTTAGAATATTCAAATCACATTAAACCCCTCCCCACCCCAACGGAAAATATCAATACAACACCAACTAATATCTCACAATATGCTTCATTTAGCTGTGTGTACAGGGCAACTCATCAAACCATGTGAAAATAAAATCCCACTTCACAGAACATGGAGGTGAAGACAGAAGACTGGAAAGAGAAGAGAAAGACGGATGGAAGATGAAGAGAAGAAAAAAAGATGAAAGAGAGGGAAAAAAAATCGACCAAGCCTGGACTTTACCTTTGCTAGCTTCTAATGAGCTGAGAAAAACTGCTGAGATGGCTGAGGAAAAAATTTCACAGCAGGCTGTTTGCACATCTCTGGATTTCGCACATTCACTCTTTTCCCTTTGAGGAGTGGATGTGCAGGAAGAGGAGCTGCCTCCTTTCCCTCTTACCTTCCCTCCATCTTTTTATCCTTCGCTCCGACCTGCCTCCTATTCGCTGACCGTACCTTTCATAACCTTGCCAGCTCCCTTCAGCCACTTGACTTCTCTCCACTATTTCATCTCCTCTTCCTATCTCTCTCGCTCAGTCTCTCTCTCAGTCTCTCTCTCCTTCTTCATCCCTCCCAGCAGACATTTAGCGATTCCCTAAGCTGCAAACTGGGCTGCCTTTCAAGCCTCATTTCAAAACACGTCTCTCTCCCTCTGTGCTTAGCCTATTTGCCAATTCAACCCACACTCGACTTGAACCAGGCCTGCTCACTGTGTGTCAAGAATAAAAGCAGCAGTGCACATTTCAGAGTTAAATGGGATTATTTAGCAACTGCTTTTATCCCTTTTCTTCCTCCATTTCTGGTACTGCACTCATAGCCCGTAGTCTTTTGTGGAATCAAGGTTGTTGCAGGGAAGCAAAGAAGTGAGAAACACTAAAGAAGAGAAGGAAAGGTGCTGTTAGATTTAGTTGTAAATGAATAACAGGGTGGAATTGGAGGTGAAGCTAGAACTGGAGGTGAAACATATTATTTGCTTCAGTCAATCTGTGTTTCTGTCTTTCTCTGGCTGTGACTAAGGCTTGGTAATTGGCTTGCTGCAGGCATCCCAGAGGTAAGCTGTCGCCAAATCGGTATTCACATGAGTGAGACTGCAGCCACTGACTGTTTCTCTCCTGCTCTTTCACATTCTCTCCATCACCAACACCAAATCTCTCCCCTTAAATCTCTTATAGGAAGGAGGACAGCGTCAAGTGCGAGTAAGAAAAATCAAGCACAAGGATCTTAAAAGCATAGACTCCACTCTTTCTTTAATGAGACAGAAAAGAAAGTCATGTGAGGGTTATAACTAGAACAATCGCCAGTGGTCATGCTGTGGGTAGAGGCTGCTTTCATGGTAACCTCTTCACCTAGAGATTGCCTGGTCCAGCGCTAGTACTACATCACCAAATGGTGCTGCAAGAGAAGAGAGAATCCCAAAATGGCCTTTAAGGTTTTTCCCTTTGGCACCACTTAAATTCTAGTATCACGTATAGACACTGAGAGGAAAGCATGTAAATGGACTATACTCAATAATCCCACTGGGAAATTGTTAAACATAAACTGTGTTGCACACACTAGCAAATGAGCAGCCTGTCCAGACGCAGTCTGATTCACAAATGTTGGATCTGAATCCTTCCCTTTCAGTACATCATAAAACAGAAAACGTCCTGTGTGCAGTTCACTGTGCATAAAGTCTGGGGCCTAAAGTCCTTGAATTTCAAACAGCTGCTTACTTTTCTTCTAGAGCTGCTCAAGTCTTAAACTGAAATAGGAACCTGCCCATATCGGAGACCTGAAGACCGACTTTCACTACAACATGTGAGAGTCATTTGTGTCTTAGAGAGAGAATTTTTTTATTTGGAAAACATACAATTAGTCTGAGCAGAACCATGATGTAGTGGCTACTCTATTAGGTGTACTACCAGTCAAACGGTTGGACATACCTTCTCATTTAATGTTTTTTTATTTTTATTTTCACATTTATTTTGCCTTCACTCTGCGGTCCCAAACAATCTAGATTGGGTTAAGGTCATTTATCTGGGCTGTAATCTGAGGTGCTGTTAACTTGCGATTTCTGAGGCCGGTGACATGGATGAACTTATCTTCAGCAGCAGAGGTGACTCTTGGTCTTCCTTTCCTGGGTCCTCATGTGAGCCAGTTTCGTTGTAGCGGTTGATGGTTTTGGCAACTGCACTTGGGGATACATTCAAAGTTTTTGCAATTTTCTGGACAGACTGACCTTCAGTTCTTAAAGTAATGATGGATTGTCGTTTCTCTTTACTTCACTGATTGGTTCTTGCCATAATATGGATTCTAACAGTTGTCAAATAGGGCTGTCAACTGTGTACCAACCTGACTTCTGCACAACACAACTGATGGTCCCAACCTCATTAAGAAGGCAAGAAATGCCACAAATTTACTTTGACACGGCACACCTGTTAATTCCAAACCATTTCAGGTGACTACCTCATGAAGCTCATTGAGAGAATGCCAAGAGTGTGCAAAGCAGTAATCAAAGCAAAGGGTGGCTACTTTGAAGAATCTAAAATATAAAACATGTAGAGTTATTTCACAGTTGTTTGTTTGCTACATAGTTCCATATATCTTGCTTCATAGTTCTGATGTCTTCAAAATGTATCTACAATGTAGAAAGAAGCAAAAATAATGAAAAAACACTGAATGAGAAGGTCTGTCCAAATGTTTGATTGGTAGTGTATAACTGTATACCTGCTCATTAAAGCAAAGCTCTGCTCAAACAATCATTTGGCAGTCGCGCAATGTGTGAAAGCATGCAAAGTTGTCATGAGGAAACTGAGGGTACAGTGGGAATAGGCATAAACAAACTGAACAGTAGAAAACTGGAATGAATTTTAGCTGATCTGATGAATCTCAATCTCTGCTGTCACATGCAGATGGTAGGCTCAGAAACAGCACCAGTCCTGGATCTGTGCTGGCTGGTGCTGCTGCTGTATTGGTGTAGGGAATGTTTTCTTGGCTTTAATTATTCACATTTATACCAACTGAGCATGCTTTTGATGACCGAGCCAACCGAAGTACTGTTGGTGACCATGAGCATCTATTTCTGGGCACATGCAACCCGCCTTTTAATGCTTCTTGTCATGGCACACATCTTCTCAAGCTGGTTCCATGAACATCACGCTGAGTTCAGCGTACTCAGATGGCCTCTAAAATCAGTAGCTCTTAATGCAATACAGCATCTTGAGGATGAGGTTGCGACGAAAGATTCTCAGAATTCCTGCTCAAAATGCAACTGTGTGATTCTACAGTATTATGCAAAACATTGACCAGCACCTTGTTAACGTGTTCTCAGAGGTAACTGTGACTTACTCTGTCCTGTCGCTTCCCCTCACAGAGCTTCAAGTTCTGACATATACTTCTGATTGTGTTGCACACACAGCATGTTTAAGATCCCAACACAGATTCTCAATGAGAGAGGAAGAACTTTCGCTTGCATTTTTTGAAATGGTTTCACTTTAATGACTGACTGCACGGCATCTGCATCCAGAATTTACTGATACTTTCTTTGCACTCAAAGAATCCTGTGCAAACGGCTGCCACATGTCCTCACAGTAAAATCCACTTTTATGCTGAACACTTGCTTCCAAAATGAGTCTAGCTTATGCAAAGGATGATTTAAATACTTCTACAATGAAGGGACAAGTAAGCTTTCCTTGTCATCTACCTATACCCTGTTTGAGCATCAATGCTGCACAATAGCACAATACATCACCACCACTGTCCTGTGGCTTTGTTGCAGTCAGTAAGGGCTTATTTTTGCCTGTTGGCACTTAAAACAGCTGTCCTATTTCTTCCTGACATGACGGACAGTGGACATTTGCAAGCTGGAGTACCTTGATAGGTTTTTACAGCCTTCCCCTACTTTGTAGAAATCAGTTAGCTAGTTGTTGATTTTTTATCACAAAGTTCAAGCTATGCAACTGTCATCAGTGGACAATTTTTAAGGCAACTGTTGACTTGCCTACAGCAGCAGTTCTACAAGGCTTTACTATAGTAGTAGCTGTGTAATGTTTGCCATTTTCACCATTTGAGTTAAATGTTAGCATGCTTACAAATAATATTGACACTATGAAAAAAACTACTTGGCACTAAACACAGAAACAGCTAAGACTGATGGAAATACATTTTGGAGGTTTCTAGTAATGGCAGCCCTAGATGAAAAGTCAGGTGTTAATGTATTTCACTGTGGATCAAAGTGATGCACTGACCCATCTTGCAGCAAGTGTGGCTAAAAGCCAATGAGCCACAGCTGTATCTATGATCATGTTTTTATGTCTAAACCAATATTTCCACAAAGGAGATGCGCGTTTGAAACCTTAACCTCAAATGCTAACAGATGATGGTGACGATGACACGGTTGTTCCACAACCATCAGATATGATGAGGAACACTACAAAAATAAGAGACTGGTTTTGATAAAGTCTAATTATCTTTTAATAGGAAAATGACAAACATGGACCATGTTTGTGTCCCCCAGGATGAAGCCTGCCTTCACCTGAAGTGAACTGGGATAGACTCCAGCTCCCCGCAACCCTACAGAGGATAAAGCTGAGTATAGATAATGGACAGATGTTTGTGTCCCATCAACTCAGTTCATGGTTTCTGCTGTCCATCAGCCATTATCATTATTATAACAATCTGAACTCGTAACACTCATCAATATAAACAGTCATCTGCAGTGGCTTTCAGGTTTTCATATCCTGCTTCAGCTTTAAGACTGATGAACTGTGACTAATTTACATGAACAAGTTGCTACAATAAGTGCATTAATTCCAATGGGACACTTAAATAGCAAATATATATCATGACTGATCGTGTAATGGAAAAATTGCTTTATGTTCTCAGTATAACCTCTGTTCCAGTTAACCTTAATATAACATTTCAGTGTAACCTTTACTCCAGCTAACTTTTGAACTCATAGGTCTTCTAGGTATAGCTTCTGCTTTCTGTCAGATGAAAATAAGGTCATCTGCCCCCAGATGTTCCACACCAACCGCCGCTAAAGCAGGAACTTCACCAGATGTGTAAAACCACAAACTCCGACTCGGTACAAAGAACTGAGTAAGGTGACAGACAACAATGTCTTAAGTGTAACCCACCCGGCAACAACAGGAATTTGACGTCAGTCACATCTTTGTATAAAAGAACTTCTGTACTCTGTACCGGATGGAGAACCTCACCCTCAGCCCGCAAGCTGTGTTTGACCTTCTCCTTTTGCTGCACGATAATAAACGACTCTAACACAGATCCAGTCTGACTGAAGCATTTGTTTCTCACTTTGAGCCTTGTTAAATAGAAAATTCCAAAATGCATTTTCCCTCCTTTCTTAAGTGTGATATTTGTCTTACATAAAGAACAAGTAGTGACAGAAAGCAGTAAAGAAAGCGAGAATGAACTGTAAATAATGTGGTGTTCGCGATGGCACAGTGATAATTTCAGCTCATTCTAAAAATATCATTTAAGCCAACAAATCCTGGTATAAAGCACAAGTTATTTCCATGATGAAGTGATGTTCACAGTACTATTTAATAAAACCTACCAGAATCAAATAAACATAAATAAATGTGGTGTAAGACAGAGAGGGCCATCCTTCTATCACACCTATACCAGAGCATGAAAGATAATTTCCAACAAGAACCAACAACCAAGTTTCACTGACTTCTTTTGCAAAATAATTCAAGAGGAGCAATTTTGCTTTGAGACACACTGAATGTTCCCAAAATTATCTGTGGTCTATTAATTTTTTTGTTAAATGACTGTAGTAATTTGCCTTAATATAACTTAACCACTGAGCCAATTAACCCATTTAAGAGATACAATTTTGAGTTTTTTTCATCATGGGCTGGATATTCCATGCTGACAGGGAGAAAGAAACAGTAGGAGGTAATCAAACTACCAGAGTTATGCCTCATGGCTGATAATTTAGGTGAGAGGCCAATATATATATAATTTTTTCATTTTGAAATATATTGTAAGAAACACTGCATTACAGGTAAGACTAGCAAAGCCACAATACAATGTTAAAAGCTGCATTGTAGGATGTGGAACTAGAGTCCAATGTTTAGCTTTTTGTCACTTGTTTTCTGTTTATTTTACACATTTTGGTGAAATATATCTATTAGTCATATGTGTATTAAAAACTTTAATGTAAACCTACATTAAGCTGAAAAAAACTGCAGTAACTTATCAGTGGCATCTGCCAGAGTTGTTGCATACACTAGTACGTGGTTGAATGAAAAATATGATTCTGTGGAAACACTGGCAAGACACAGACAAATCAAAAGATGCACTGCCCAGAGAGGTTAGCAGCACAGACAGACTACAGAGCCAACAGACGTCCTGCACTGATTTAACTTAGACAAATTAAGTTGTCAGTGTACCAATGCTAAAGAGCAATGGGCCTATTAAAGTGATTTCATCTGACAAACAGCAAATGTCACAAAAATGTTGTCTATTATTGGAGACAAATACTTCTCTGCTGGTGCACTTAATGGCTTCTCTCACCTCTTCTTTGCACCTCACTAAAACCTCATTCAGACGTGGGATGCATAACATTAATGCTTTATCGGGCTGTTAAAGTGACGACATTCTGTCATTCAGAAATATGCCACTTAAACATAAATATTCCTCATTCGTATTCTTCACTCAGACACACATTCCCCTCCAAAATTATTGGAGCTGGAGCTGATACACAACTTAGAAGATTGCATTATTTGTAATGGAACACCATTTTTTTAGGTTAGCAAAAGTACTGGAACAGATAGACTTAAAACAGATTAAAGTGAATAAGCCTGTGACCCACTGACATCACCAAACCTTTGCATTCTTCTTTTATGGTGCATTTCCAGGCTTTCACTTCAGCCTCTCTCAGTTGTTGGTTTGGGGGGTTACTCCCTTCAGTCTCCTCTTTAGCAGGTAAAATGCAGCTCCGCTGGGTTTCAGTCTGCAGATTGACTTAGCCAGTCTAAAACCTTCCACTTCTTGCCCCCGATGAACTCCTTTGTTGTTCTGACATTTTGTCATTATCTTGCTGAACGATGAAAGATCTCCCAATCAGTTTGGTTGCATCTTTCTTTAAATTGGCAGACAAAATGTTTCTGTAGACTTCTGGGTTCATTTTGCTGCTGCCATCATGTGTTACATCATCAGTGAAGATTAATGAGCCCATCCCAGAAGAAGTCATGCAAGCCCAAGCCACGACATTACCTGTCATGGATTGATCATTAGCAGATCTTTTCTTTCTCCAAACTTTAGCTTTTCCATTACTTTGGTAAAGGTTCATCTTTGTCTCATCAGTCCATAAAATTTTGTCCCAGAATTTTTGAAGCTTATCTCTGTACCTTTAGTCAAATTCCAGCCTGGCCTTCCTATTCTTCTTGCTATTGAGTGATTTGCATCTTCTGGTGCAGCCTCTGTACTTTTTTTCATGAAGTCTTCTGCCAGCAGTAGATTGGGATACCTTCACTCCTGCCCTCTGGAGGTTGTTTCTGATGTCACTAACAGTTGTTTTAGGGTCTTTCTTTACAGCTCTCACAATGTTTCTGTTGTCAACTGCTGCTGTTTTCCTTGGTCTCCCTGTCCACATCTGTTACTTAGTACACCAGTGGTTTCTTTCTTCTTCAGGACTTTCCAAATGATTGTACTGGCAATGTTTGTGCAATAGCTCTGATTGACTTTCCATCTTCTCTCAGCTTCACAATTGCTTGTTTTTCACCCATAGACAGCTCTGGTTTTCATGTTGGTTACACCTCCAACTATAGATGCAGTCTGTTGTGTATGACACCCAGATGTAAATATCTGGAAATAAAAGCTGAAATGTTGATCTCTTGTCTCATATTGATTGTCTGATGTCAAAACCAAATGTTTTCAGTCTACAGCAGAAATAAAGGAACTGGCCTCACTGTTCCAGTACTTTTGGAAGAGAGTGTACCAACCACAGTAACAACTAAGGTTGAACAGTTCATTGCGTGATGTAAAAGAAATAAAGATGCAATTATAAACAAAAGACTATATCAAAACTAAAGGAAAGCCTAATAAATTCTATATAGGTCATAATCATGGTGTATATTGAAAAATTCATCCTAATTCTGATTGACCCTGTCTCCATGATGGAGATCATTTAGACTTATATATAGTGAAGGTACCGCTGTTGTTGCACATGATAAATGTGATAAATGTCTCTTTTTGGAGATTCTCTATGGATCCAGCTGCTGTCTGAAGCTGCAGGTCTTTAATACACTCAGAGGAAAGACCCCTTAAAAAAAAGCTGGAACAACAAACTTCAGCTCATGTTCTGTTATGTCATTTTGATAATAGTCTCATTAATCTCACCTTGTACAGACTTTGTCTTCATCGTAGTAAAATTTTATTCAGTTTGTAATAAATGTAAAATTTTGGAAATGTACAAACATTATTCTCCAAACTGCTTTACACAAACACTTAAAGTACCATTGCTTGTGCATGTCTATCCATAATGTGACTACTGTTCAGACTGGTGCTGTGCTGACAGTAAAAGAAATGCTACCAGATCTGACTTAGTGAGATTACTGTTGCAACATTACATAAAGCTGGATGCTCATTCAGACATAAAATGATGCATTGCCATCAGATTGACAGACATAAGTGCATATCTACAAGTGGCTTTAGCGGTATTGTGAATGGCAAGAAAGCAAAATCTTCCTGTTGCCAATTGTACCTGTCCAGGTGAGCACTTTATCCAATAAATTTCCCTCTGCCCCACCATGCCACGTTTCCTTCACTGCTGGTGGCTCATCTCCATGTTAGACACCCACCCACTGTCAACCAAACCCACAAACACTCAACTATACTGAAACTGGTTGTCACATGAGCAATGAGGGGAAACACACAAGCTGCTGTTTGTGCTGTGAACTGTAAGAAGCAAATATATCAAAAAGAATTAGTCTAATTTCTACAAAATTATAAAATTCTGAGTGGCCATTTCCTTTTGTGCTGCTAAATCTACTGTTGGCCAGCAGAAGCCATACTCAGCTCTACTACCTCTGTCACCAGCTGCGAACTTTTCTGTCAGTGATGAGCTTCAGTGGCAGTTTGGAACATCCATCCATCCATCCATGGACAGGTCACCAGTCTATCACAGGGCTACATATAGAGACAAACAATCACGCTCACATTCACACCTACGGACAATTTAGAATCACCAGTTAACCTCAGCATGTTTTTGGACTGTGGAAGGAAGCCAGAGTACCCAGAGAAAACTCACACATGCACAGGGAGAACATGGAAACTCCACGCAGAAAGATCCCAGGCCCAAGTCAGGACACAAACCAAGTATCTTCTAGCTGCAAGGCGACAGTGCTAACGATCGAGCCACTGGGCAGCCCAGTTTGTAACATTTGTGATGTTAATTTATCACCATCTCACTGCTCCCATAACCAGGTTGGGGAAACCATCCATCCATTATCTATACACTGCTTAGTCATCGCAGGGGGCTGGAGTCCATCCAAGCTGACTTAGGGTGAAGGCAGGGGACACCCTGGACAGGTCACCAGTCTATCACAGGGCCACATATAGAGACGAACAATCACACTCACATTCACACCTACAGACAATTTAGAATCACCAATTAACCTCAGCATGTTTTTGGACTTTTGGAGGAAGCCAGAGTACCTGGTGAAAACCCATGCATGGAAACTCCACACAGAAAGATCCGGGACACGAACCGGGGATCTTTGAGCTGTGAGGCGACAGTGCTAACCACCGAACCACTGTGCAGTCTGCTGAGGAAACCACTGAACAAAATCAAGTTCCCTGGTTTTCTCAGTGAATGTAAACTTAAAACCTGTAGTACCCCTAAAATCTGACTTTACACAGATTTTTATATTGAAAAAAAATCAGTTTCAAGTGCACAAATAAGAAGCCCTTATTGTTGCTGCAAACAGTTCTTGCATTCTTGCCACTCTCTTGGCCAACAGAAGTAATTATAGTGTAGTTACATTAACTGAATTTTTCATGCATCTTTATCGTTACAACCACTGCTTCCTATTACAATTGAAGATATTTTCATGCAGTTGTTTGAAAAACTATTTATCCTCTTCTAGAGTGAAAAGTAGACCCACACAGCGCGAAGATGCTCTTAGTTTCACTGTAACTACTGTGTTCCCCCTTTAGAGCGTTGAGCAGCGTTGGACCATTGGATACTCTGACTGGGACATGTTTAATGAGCATAACAACTGATGACAATTTAGACAAGCTGAAGCTGTGTCAAGCACAAAATAAACAATTACAGAAAAAAAAAATCTTTCTGACAGTTAAACAGCCTTCTTTCCTGTAGCGTCTTGATTTGCTGATTGCTGTGCACATTGAACAGCATCTCTCGCTTGATTGTGGTGAAATGGAGCTTGAGGGAGAACTTCTGTTTTGAGACGTTATTGTTGTCTCAGCTGTACCTTCTACATCTTCTTTAAAATATGTTAAATCCAACGCTGCCAGTGTGTAAAGGCATTTTTAGTGATTTTATGTATGAGGAAACTAAATGCATAGTTTTTGTCAAATACGACAATACTACCTTAATGAGTGGATGCAAAATCTTAAAGGGTGTTGACTGAAGAAAACCACCATCTCTAACACAAGAGAATACACACATAAAAAAAAAAAGCAAACTTAATTGTTTCATTAAACAGATGCCTGTATGCTAAGCTTCACAATAACATTTTTAAGATGCGAACAGGAGCACGGCTTCAGGTCTTGATAGTAAAACAGAAACAGAGAATTGGGACACATTAAATGATGTTGCGGTATCCTAAACAGAATTTTACTGTTATACAAGACTGCCACCTGGTGGTAAACCAAAGTCACTCTGAATGTCTTAATATTGATGAACACCTTGCGTGTACGTGTGTGTGTGTGTGTGTGTGTCTGTGACATATCAAAACAACATAGACTAAACTGAGGCCACGCCAACAGAAAACAACAACAAAAAAATAAACCCATTTGTCCAAAAAATGTTCACAAGCATCACAAATAGTGAATACTAAACATGGGTTTAGTGTAAATAAGACTGATTTACAAGTCTTAGTAGCAATTTTTTGGCTTATTGTTCCCTCTGATCCGGTTAAACTAAGCTAAGCTAACCATAGTCTGACTCCACTTTAATGCACAAAATTAGTACTGACATCATTTCACTCTTAGAAATACAGCTAATAACTGTTTTTATCAAAACATTGAACTTATCCTTTAACGCAAACACAAAAAGTTCATTTTGAAGTAAGAAGTAAGAGCCCAAATGTGCCACTAAAATTCGTAGTAGGATTTCTTGCATTACGATATCTTAAAATAATGCTGCCATTATGAGGAGATCTGCATGAACCCTGAAAGCATGACTGGCTGTTAAATGCTTGGCTTTGAGCACAATTTTACTGCTGGTATTCATCAGAGCTCTCATTCTATAACAGACTTAAATATTAGAGTTATAAAGAGTTAACCATTCTTACTTAACCAGGCCTCATATTGCACCAGTCTTTATTAAGGGATCTGCCATACCAAAACTAATTGGATAACACTGTATGCTGTGTCTTAGGAGACTTGTGTGTCTGTGCATCTTGTGTTTTTATTGTCTTACCGAGATCCAGCCTCTGGCACAGTGAGCCCAGCCCCTGCAGCACAGCCAGCTGCAGTTTGTAGGCCATGGTGTGAGTGTAGATGGGCCTGGCCTTGGCGCTGATGGGAGCCTGCCGTGCCAGAGAGGCGCTCAGTTTAGGTAGAACCTCTTTAGAAACCCTCCTCCTCATGAAGTCACCACACGTTTCACCCAGCGTACACAGCACCTGGCGTGGAATGTAAAATACAGCGAGTTGTCAAACTGCAATAATACATTCCCATTGTGGGCCCACGCAGTGTCCGTGGATGAATCATTGTATTTACAAAACTTGGATATACCCAAAATCTGCCATATCGCTGATAACCAGAACACAGTTTGCCAACAGTGGCGATGAGTGTCTAAATTACTGTTTACTGATTATGTCCAAATTTGTCAATTCATCAGCAAAAATTAAACAAAGACACAAATATAGTTTAACTGAAGACAGGAGCCGACAAGTACGCTAACTGACAGTGACAACTTGAATCAGCTGACGCTTGTGCTTTGAAAAAAGATCCCAGCTGTGGTCTTTATTCTTCAGAAAGCCATGTCCCTCCTATGTGATTCTCTCACTTACGTTAGCTATTTCATAATGAATTGAGACCGTACTTGTGTCTAAAGTTGCAATTTTTGATTGATTCAACATGACATGCTTGAAAAACTTAAATGTTTTTTTTTTATTATTTAGAAATATAGTCAGTTGCTGCACATAATGACCTGACCCAGATTATGTATTTTTTGACAATATCAAGCTGCAGGTGCTTTAACTGATCCAGCAACACATTAAACTAATTTCTTTTTAAAGATGCTCAGGAACAGGTGCTGGTAATAATTAGTAATGATTCAGTTTTACAAACCCTGAAGGCTCTGAGGACAGCTAGCGGGTCATCAGCTGTGAGTCTCTGTAGGAGGGCTGGCCAGCAGCGGTGACACAGAGGCAGCAGCTCATTCTCCTTCTCACTCAGTGCAGATATACTCAACTCCAGAACATCCAGGGCCTTCACACAGACAGACAGGTCACCCAACAAAAACATATCTTTCATACACAGACACATGTGCTCATCTAGCTTTCAAGTGATGTGGAACAACCTCTGGAGGTCTGTTTGAGATTCTAAACTCATGGGCAATGACGGCTGGTTGCGTTCTAAAGTTACTACATGCCTGCTTCAGCAGAGATGATGGTTTGATGGAATATGTTAATTTTGTCATGTCTTACTTTAGAATAACATTACTTTACAACTGACAACTAAGTAAGGAAAAGATGGTTTTTACCTTGCTGACATGTTTCAACCACATCTGCAATCTTCCTCAGAGTGTCATGTGACGTGTGATGATTTTATCAGGTGACCGACCTGACAGATCTGTCAGAATCTGTCAGGCCGGACACGCCCCCCCCCCACCGTCAGATGGTCTCTGGAGGACGGAATCCCAGGTGTGCAAGAGGGTGTAGGCCCCCTCCTTATTCCACTGTTTGTATTTGTTAGCCTCCGATGTTATGATCACCCCCTTGTCCCAGTCTATAATGTGGTTATTTCTTTTGCAGCAGTCCATGATTTTGAGTTTTCTTGTTCAGCTTTGTCTTTGTATGTTCTTGTGAGTCATCCAACTGTTTTTTCTGGGACAAGGGGCCGATCATAACATCGGAGGCTAACAAATATAAACAGTGGATTAAGGAGGCCGTGGAGCTCAGGAAGTGGGCGAGCAATTCCATGAACCTGGACGAGGGGGCCTACACCCTCTCGCACACCTGGGACTCCCTCCTCCAGAGACCATCGGATCTGTCAGGACGATCACCTGATAAAAACGACATGTCATCACACATCAGATGACGCTCTGATTAAGACTGAAGACCCGGCTGAAACATGTCAGCAAGGTAAAAACCATCTTTTCCTTACTCAGTTGTCGCTTAAAAAGTAACGGTACTCTAGAGGTTTATTTCTGTTTTCACTGGCCAGTGATGGACTTGTCACTGATGCAGAGTTTTCAGCTGTACTGTTGGCCAGTCAGTAGGTCTACCATTCTGAGTCAGAATGAGATATCTCAGCAAACATTGGATGAATTGCTTTGAAATTTAGAACAGCAGTCTACGATGCCCAAAGGATGAAATCCATTCACTCTCTCAAGAGCAAATATTCATTCATGAGTTTGACATATTTGCTTTTGAGAAAAATGTCTTGATAACTCTTGGGTGGATTGTGATTTGGTACAGACAGTGATATCTAGCTCAGGCGCAATTGTAATAATTTTCGTGATCCTTCATTTTTCACCCAGCTAAATCATCAGATCAAAATTTTAATGCAACACTTACTACTAGATAGCCATTATCTGCATGCTACGTTTCTAAACTAAGGTAGCAAACATGGGGAATTATATCTGCTAAAATCAGTATGTCTGAAACCTGGACCTGGCTGCACAAATATGGGCTTCTACTGTATACAACTAACAAATATAATACACTGGGTCAACATCAAAATTCATTGGTTGCTTTCCTTAAATTCTTCGGAGTATGGATTCCTTTAAGTAATTGTAGACTGTTAAAGAGTAGTGGATTGCAAGCAGGTGCAGAGACTATTGGATTTAAAAAGTTTAAATTTTAAAGGGTTACACCTGAGTGAGCACACCTGCAGAGGGGATTGGTCCACCTGCAACTCATCTACCGCCGCCATAAAAACCTGATGCAGGATGAACTTGATGCTGGACTGTTAAAGAACTCCTGTTAGTTTAACCCAGGCCTTCAGTTCTGATCTCCTCTTCTTAGTATGTTGTTTTGTATTCTAACCAGTTATCTCTTGTGCCTCGGTTACGACTAACCCCGCCTGCTGCACCTGTACCTGGTCCAATGCTTCAATCTGCCTTTCTTAGCCAACCTGGTCATCTCCGGATTCCAGTCTGGGAATCACTACTTGGCCCCTGGACTTGCCGAGACGCCATTCCTGCCACACCACACAAATCCACTCGCATTCCCTCATCCTCTCTCCCCTGTTTGGCTGTTGGTTAAGTTTGCCTCGCTCTCTCTCTGGATCATAATAGGGTTAGTGTTTGTGTACCTTAACAGTGTGTCAAACCCATTCTTTTTATCCAATGTGTTAGCATTTGTAATTATCACTTCAGGTGTGTGTTTGTTACCCATTGAGTGAGCTTTCCTAGCTTGGTTGTACCAAGGCATGGTTAGTTCCTGCCTCACTAAAAACTCATCTGAATGGGTTTATAGTGTATTTATAGTGTCTGTCATTTGCTTGTTTAGTTATTCCTCCTGACCAGTTGTCATCTTCCTCGGGAACGTTAAGTTTGAGTTGATTCTGTTACATCAGTTCCCTCGTTGCTCAGATACATCCCGTGTAATTTATTGTAAATATTATTGTAAATAAATCCATTACTGTTTTGTATGCTGGTCTGCCGAGCCTCTCTGTTGCTCCGCGTTCGAGACCCTGATCTGCTCCATGACAGAAATTTAAATCACCATAATGACACCATTTATCATAGCAAGAAACTATGAAGACAAGCAGAATCTACTTCTAGACTGTCTTTAAACTAGAACTACTTGAAATTGTGATCAAAATCATTTGGTTTGACATTTCTCATTAAAAATTTGCAAAAAAAATAAGATGTTTGCAGTAGCCAGATTCTATTTTTTTTTAAAATTACAACTTTTATGCTCCTCACTACAAACGGGAATAAATACTGACTCATCTACAACCACCAGTTGTTATAATATGTACAGTCACCATTTCGTTCAGTCTTTGAAATACTTCCACACTTACAAAAATGTTTTTTCAGTTTTTCTTTGAAGATATTTTTGAGATCAATCTATATCTAGCCATGGTTGTGCTGTTTCCATAGAGTGTTTCCCTTTGCTCAGTACCTTGAGTCTGATCCTGAGGCTGGGGTCCGACAGCAAATGAATGCAGCGCTCCATAACATCCTTTGCTATGCTGAGGTGGGAGGGAAGTTCAGCTTTCACATCTGGACCATCAATATCTCCAATGTCCTCACACTCTGTGGCAGGAGGGACCTCTGGAATAACAGTGAATATACAGTTAGACAGATGGTTTGGTGATGAACCCCACTGCTGCAACCAAAAATGTCTGATTTGTCATATGTTTAACCCTCTGAACCCCAAGCAAGTTCTTTTTTGTTTACTGTTTGGGGTTAATTTTTTATTGCAATATAAAGTCCTGCACATCTATGGAAACTGCACAACCATATATAGAAGTAGAGAGAGAACTCAAAAATGTCTTATGTGCAGTATGGCAAAGTTATAATGCCATAAACAATGCACACATTTTAAAAACCTGGAATGACAATGTTTAACACTTTTTCAAGTGCCCACAGGTGTTACCAATATTGGAGAAATGGTGTCTCTCCATACTATAGATATGTACCTTTACCTACTGACTTATTTTTAAAATTTGTTTTCTGTTCTTGGCTCCTCATGCTCTAAAAACACATCCTGCAGCTCAGTCGAGTGTAGCTGAAAAGCCCCTAAATTTTTGTCATAGGACTCTTGGCACAGCTAAGAAGCTAATGGCTTCACAGTTGTGTCAAGGACCACAGAACTTTTTGTCTTTTACAGAATCAGATTAGACATCTAAAATATGTAGAATGTACAGAGTCCTTTCTGTATTTACAGTTTCTAGCTCAGGGGTTTGGGGTTCAGAGGGTTACAGGCCATGTTCACATTTCTGTTTCACCTTTAACTTAAATAACCCATATTCCCTACATGTTGAAGCTAATGTAACATGCAGCAGAACTCATAGCATTCCATATTACCAAGGTCCTCAGTGTCATCCTCTTCTATCCCAATGCCCTCTGCCAGTTCTTTCTGTTTACGGTAATCCAGCAAGAACTGACGGATGTTGAGCTCTTCCGCTTCAGTGGAGGTCTGCTTGGAACTGGAACAGTTGCTGGTCCTGCTGCTGGTAGAGGGAAACCACCTTGCTAACAGAAACAAGAACAACAAGATACATGAACTTGGGTTAAACATCGGTTTCATTAAAGTTGCAACAACCAAAGTCATTCAACCTGGCATATCCTGATGATCAACACAGGCAGTCAAATGTCTTTTTCTATGCATTCATCTGTCATTTTCTTTTGTTGGATTTTTTAAGCCTGAGAATAGTGTCAATTCATCATTTAACCAAAAATCCATAACTTATCTTCATATTTGACCCATTCTACCAAATTGGACATTATAGAAATACACAGTTCATCAATCTAAAACCCTAAAAACACGCATTTGAAAGAATCTGAGGTTTAGATTTTACCAAGCAATGATGTCAGGCAAATGTATTTACAAAATAGCAAATTACATATGATTAAAGGCTACGAGAATCTAGGATACAGTACGTTATGAGTCACATTTTGTTCCTGTTTTGCGCTCAGCATATGTGATAAACAAGTTGACACCACTTTTGAAATTTTACCCAGTGCCTTCATGAGCGCGTGCAGCACTGAGCAGAAAAGAGCAGCTGTGTGTTCGTAGCTGAGATCCAGAGCCATCAGCACATCCTGAACGATGTCCTCAACCAGAGGCAGCAGGCTGCAGTCGGAGTGAGTCAACATCACTGTCAACACCCGTGGAGCCTGGCCAATAAGAGGGGAAAATGATGAAATACACATTCATGGCAGCACAAGCTTATATAGATCCATATACACCTGGTGATAATGGTCATAGAAATCATGTAAATGGACTACACTCCTGACATTTGCATCCATAATTTTCATCTGCTTCTCATTTTTGGCTCTTTAGGCCACATAAACATGTCTGCTTTACCTGTGGATGTTGGCTGAGCCTCTGCAGGTTGAGTGATATGCAATTGAGCAGGTAGTCTGAGTTCTCACTGATCAGCTCCTTCAGGGAGGGGTATCCACAGGCCTTACTGATGTCCAGCATGGAGCTCAGTGCTGCCTGGCTGACCAGCAGTGTCTCTTCACCGGCTTTCTCCAACACAGGGTACAGTGAGGTCATCAACAGGGGACGGAAGTCATGTCGCAGTGCCTGAGCAAAGCAGGCAATGCCCTCAAGTTGGATGCACAGCTGCCAGATGTTGCTGTTGAGCTGGTGGACTGTGTAAGTAGGTGATGAGGGACAGGGGGAGCCAAATGAAGGAGGAATAACTTGGAGGCAGTTGCTGACATCACTGTTGGATATGGAGAGAGGTCTGGATGGGTTCAGCAGCTACAGAAAGAAAAAAAGACAAAAGTTAAAGATGGAGTCTGTGATTCTGAAGAAATATATATATACACACACTGACATCAGGCATCACGTTATGACCACTGACAGGTGAATGAATAACACTGATTATCTCTTCATCATGACATCTGTTAGTGGGTTGGATATAATAAGCAGCAAGTGAACATTTTGTCCTCAAAGTTGATGTGTTAGAAGCAGCAAAAATGGGCACGTAAGGATTTGAGTGAGTTTGGCAAGGACGAAACTGTGATAGCTAGACGACTGCGTCAGAACATCTCCAAAACTGCAGCTCTTGTGGGGTGTTCCTGGTCTGCAGGGGTCAGTATCTATCAAAAATGGTCCAAGGAAGGAACAGTGGTGAACCGGCAACAGGGTCATGGGCGGCCAAGGCTCACTGATGCATGTGGGGAGTGAAGGCAGGCCTGTTGGTCCGATCCAACTGACGAGCTACTGTTGCTGAAATAGCTGAAGAAGTTAATGCTGGTTCTGATAGAAAGGTGTCAGAATACACAGAGCATCACAGTTTGTTGTGTATGGGGCTGCATAGCCACAGATCAGTCAGGGTGCCCATGCTGACCCCTGTGCGCTGCCGAAAACACCAACAATGGGCAAGTGAGCATCAGAACTGAACCACAGAGCAATGGAAGAACGTGGCCTGGTCTAATGAATCATGTTTTCTTTTACATCACATGGATGGCTAGGTGTATGCGTGTTGCTCTTTAGCCCGCATAAACATGTCTGCTCTACCTGTGGATGTTGGCTAAGTCTCTGGGGAACACATGGCACCAGGATGCACTATGGGAAGAAGACAAGCCAGCGGAGGCAGTGTGGTGCTTTGGGCAATGTTCTGCTTGGAAAACTTGTGTCCTGTCATCTATGTGGATGATACTTTGACACGTACCACCTACCTAAGCGCCTTTGCAGACCATGTACACCCTTTGATGGAAATGATATTCCCTGATGGCTGTGGTCTCTTTCAGCAGGATAATGTGCTGTGCCACAAAGCAAAAATAGTTTAGCAATGGTCTGAGGAGCACAGCAACGAGTTTGAGGTGTTGACTTGGCCTCCAAACTTCCCAAATCTCAATCCAACAAGCATTTGTGGGATGTACTGGACAAACAAGTCCAATCCATGGAGGCCCCTTCTCACAACTTCCAGGACTTAAAGAATCTGCAGCTAATATCTTGGTGCCAGATACCACAGCACACCTTCAGGGGTCTAGTGGAGTCCATGCCTCAAAGGGTCAGGACCGTTTTGGCAGCAAAAGGGGGACCAACACAATATTAGGCAGGTTTATTTGTATTTTATACAGTTTTTTATATTTATCACACATTCCATTTATGGGTATAACTCATTTGACTTGAGGGACGAACCCTCAACTCTGTCTACTAGCCAAACATTCCACTAACTAATGCATATTTCAGTTTTTACAATTCTTTTCATTTGGTGACGTGTCTCAAGGCAAGTTAATCTACAATCTACGAGTTAAGACAGAGCTGCCAGTGTCCTGGGACCTCTGTGGGTAGAGGCCCTGAGATGTTTTCTCTGCTCAGAAATCTAATCTTGATAGTTTAGAGATGTTAGTTCAAACCCTGAAGCTGCTCTCCCCTGAGTTTAGTCTGTTCGGCAAACAGCGATCATTTCAAGGCCATCGACTGGATGAAGTGTGGATATGTTTCCTAATAAAGCCTGGAGCCTGTTGTTTGGAGTCTAGCAATATGGCAAAAAGCTAATTTAAATGCAGAAAAGAGTTATGCGAAAAGAGTTGAAGACTCAGCATGGAATCTAATATCACACTTGATTAGAAAATGTACACAGAGCACAAAATGAGATGTAAAATTTAGAATTTAAATGGAAAACAGGTCACTTTTTCATTCAGAGCTTCATTTAATGAACACTGGGATCATTTATTTTATTTGAAGATCATTCCCACAGAGTTAGATGATCAGCACATTTAGCTGATGCTGATGCAATATTTATATTATATAATGGCCATTTATAGCTCATTATAAAATCTTTTGCTACATCAAAATTTCAACTTTAAAATAACATTAAAGGAACAGTGTGATGTTTTGGGAAGCACATATATTTTACTGTTTGACAAAAGCTGAAGAGAAGATTAATTTTTCAGATTAGACAACACTGTGGTACCTTGTTTCTTAAAAACAGATTTAATATACCACAGTGTTAACTAGTAAGACTCTTCTTACCTTACCAGAGTCAGGCTGCTTCTGTCCAGGTGCCTCCAGTCTTTATGCTCAGCCTAATTAGTCTCTCTCAGAGAAAGTAACTACACGTCTTCTAAAATGTCAAACTATCACTCTAATCATTTCATAAAATGACTGATAAATCACAAGCTAAAGTTGTGAATGATAAAATCCAACCAAACCAACCCCAAAGCCTATTTGCGGCTTTGAAATACATGCTATCTTTAAAAAATTATGAAAATGACATCATTTATCAGAGACAGAAACTATAAAAAAGTCTGAATTATTCCAATATTAAAACTTCCCACTGTGTAGTAAAAAGTAGTGCTACAGAGTCGAAGGTGAGCTGGTGTGCTCGGGTGACGGACAGATAGGTGGAGAAAGAGGCAGGAATTTCATTGATCTGCACATTCTGAAGAAGCAATCATAAACAATTAAATCTATACCATTTTAAAGCATGAAGGGATAATAATGGAAAATACTTCTAAAGATGCAATTCTGGTAGAGTTGTTAGAGGTTTAATCCCTGACAATCTCTGGTCTTTCAGAAACTGTTGAGTAGTCCCTGACAGGAATCACTGAGGGTAAAACCTGTCGAGGTAAATCTCCACAATTGTATTATATTGTGGGGTCCTGTGTTTGTTCTTTCTGGATCTGGAGCTACATATCTGTGATCTGCAGTTTCTGGCCTTGCCGACCTTCAAAATGTTCATTGTTCTGTTTGTATTATCTGTTCTCCATCTTCTATCCTGCTATCCCCACCCCAACCCCTTCTAGAGTTCATTCAAGTGTGGGATTTGCGTTTGGAATCTGGTGAGTTCAACTCTCAACATAAAGTCCAAAGAGCATGACTATCAGTGAAGCAAGCCATCATCAGGCTGAAAAACCAAAACAAACCCATCAGAGACATAGCAAAACATTAGGTGTGGCTAAATCAACTGTTTGGTACAGTTTTAATAAGAAAGAACGCATTGGTGAGCTCAGCAGCACCAAAAAACCCAGAAGACCACGGAAAACAAGTGTGGTGGATGACAGAAGAATCCTTTCCCTGTCAAGAAAAACCCCTTTACAACAGTTGGCCAGATCAAGAATACTCTCCAGGAGGTAGGTGTATCTGCGTCAAAGTCAAGAATTAAGAGAAGACTTCACCAGAGTGAATACAGAGATTTCACCACAAGGTGTAAACCATTGGTGAACCTCAAAAATGGGAAGGCCAGATTACAGTTTGCCAAAAAACTTCTAAAAGAGGCTGTGCAGTTCTGGAACACAGACATGAAGTTTAAGCATAGCACCTCATCAGTGAAGCGTGGTGGTAGTGTAATGACATGAGCATATATGGCTGCCAATGGAACTGGTTCTCTTATAATTATTGATGATGTGACTGCTGAAAAAAGCATCTCAAGATGAATGCTGAGGTGTTCTGGGCAATATTATCTGCTTAAATTCAGTCAAATGCTTCAGAACTCATTGGACGGCGCTTCATGGTGCAGATGGACAATGACCTAAAGGCATACTGCGAAAGCAACCAAAGTTTTTTAAGGCAGAGAAGTAAAATGTTCTGCAATGGTCCTGTTAATCACCTGACTTGAGCCCAACTGAACATGCATTTCACTTGCTGAAGACAAAATTGAACGGAAAATGCCCCAAGAACAATCAGGAAGTGAAGACTGGCAGAGCATCACCAGGGACCAAACCCAGCATCTGCTGATGTCTATGGGTTCCAGACTTCAGGCTATCATTGACTGCAAAGGATTTGCAACCAAATAATCAAAGCGACAATTTGATTTATGATTATGTAGTTTTTCCAACTACTTTTGATTCCTTAAAAAGCTGGAGGGCACATATAAAATGTAATTCCTACACATTCACCTGATTTGGATGAAAATGCCCTCAAAATAAAGCTGAAAGTGTGCACTTAAAGCACATTATCACTGTTTTATTTCAAATCCATTGTGGTGGTGTACAGAGCTGAAATGTGGAAAATTGTGTCAATGTCCAAGTACATATGGACCTGATTGTCGATAGTGAAAACCCAGACAAGACTTGTGTGCACTTTGTTGGTCTCTCTATAATAGGAGCAAGCTGCTGACACAACTTAAGTAAGACTGGGCACAAACACAATCCACTAGTTACTCATCACTCCCTGTAGACCCTAAATTTCTCTACATTTCTTCTAGTAAGGCTACTGCCTGCAGTATTTCAGTGTGTGGGTGTATCTTTTACATGATTTTACTTTACTAGTTAAATGTGCCAAGACTATCTCTAACTTGCGAACTTCATCCAGCAGCTGAACTCTGCGGACAAGACTGAGTGTTTTGTGCTCTGTATTGTAATTATCTTCCATTAGAGGAATCTCCATATTTGCACGCATGGTCATCAGTTTTTCTAAATTCAAGCACGCTCACACAAACAAGTTCACGTTCGATTACATTTGCGTGGAAACAGTTGATAAATAAGGACCTCACCTGCTGATCCTGTTGGTCTCTATCTGTCTCCTCACTGACAGTAATCAAGTGCCAGTTGCTCAGACTGATGTATTCCTCTATGACAGAGATTACTGCTGCTGTAAGGTCTTCCTGGGTGGCAGAGTGTCCCTGATTCTCCAAACCCTGATGCTGTGCTGCCACAGCGATGCCAGCAGCACCTCTGATTATCTCATTTAATACCATGGCAGCCTGCTTTCTGTAAGCTGAAGACTGGTGGTACAAGTCCAGGAAGTGATCTGTCAGCAGGTAAATGTTGCCGTAGTAACCTGAAGATAGAAAAAGGGAAATTTAGCGTATATAACTGTCAAAAAAGCCAAAAACAGGCTCAACATACAGTAAGGTTTAACTCTTTTGATATCAACAATCGAAACCATCATTAGACTAATGTGATTATGTATATCTGTTTTACATTCCTTTAACAATAAACTGACACGGCATGAATTATGTTATGTAAAAAGACAAGAGACTATCTCTTCCATTCATATCAAACAGCTCTCATACCTAATGTTCGACAGATCTCCATGAGCACAGAGAAAATCCTCTCATCTGTGAAGTAGAGAAAATGCTTCCTCTGTATGTGAGCAGTGTAAGAATCATGAGAGTCTGGGCTGGTTTCCATGGTAGCAGTGTAACACCTTTCCTCCACAATGCGAACATCCATCACATCCAGCTCAAGAACCTATAAAAACAAACCAAAGTGTTTGGTGGTTCTAACAATTGTACATGTACTAAACCCCCTGACTGGTTTCAAAGGCATATTACGTTTTTTTTTTTTTAAATTCAACAAATCTACACCATTCATCAGAGCCACAAACTGTGTAAATGGAATGAATTTTCAAATTTGTACTTTCTGACAGTCTGTAACTATCTGATCTGTGTCGTGCTGTTTCATCAGAACTTATAACCAATTCTAAGCTCAAAATTACTTTTTGCCTCGTTTAAAAATCCCTCCCAAACAAACCACCTTTTCCAAACAGTTTTTCCATCCATTAATCATCTATACACTGCTTAATCCTCAACAGGATCACAAGGGGCTGGAGTCTATCCCAGCTGACTTAGGATGAAGGCAGGGGACACACTGGACAGGTCACCAGTCTATCACAGGGCTACATAGAGAGACAAAAAAAGCACAATTGCATTCACACCTCGGACAATTTAGAGTTGCCAAATAGCCTCAGCATGTTTGTGGACTGTGGGAGGAAGCTGGACTACCCAGAGAAAACTCATGCATGCACAGGGAGAACATGCAAACTCCATGCAGAAAGATCCCTGGAAGGTCGGGATGCGAATCGGGGATCTTCTAGCTGCAAGGCGAAAATGCTAACCACTGAGTCACTGTGGAGTCCCTCAAACAGTTTTTGTGAAAAACAAAAAACTCTGCTTGGATAGCCTGTTTTTTCACAGGTTTCTGGCTGATACTGTAGGTAAGTATCTGTTTGTCTTAAGGTTAATGGTTCTCAGGCTCAAGACTTCAACAAAGAAGGCGAGTACAGGGACAACAAAATTTGCTCTTATAACTAACCTCATGTTTTAATCAAGCTACTGCCAGCTCTACACATCCTGCGGGTTCTTCTGTTAGTGCATACGGTCAGCTGATACCAGCTGAAAACTAGAAGTCAGTATGTGTTTGCTGACTGAAACATGCCCCAAAAACATATAAATATGAAGGTATATAATGGTTTTACATTGAAATTCATGGTTGTCAGGGATTACCAACAGTAAAAGCAATGAATTTTCCCTAATTCCCATTCAAGTTGAATATCAAGAATAATCTGATACTCTAGCTATTACATTACCTGCATCAAGGCTTTGGAAATCCTCTCCAGATGTGAAGCAGAGTTGAGCACCACAGAGACGAGTGACCCCAGGACCTTTAAGTAGCCCAGAAACACATTGAGGACAAACAGCTTCTTCTGGTCATCTGAGGTCCTCATCAGTCTGGGAAGGGAGGTGGCCAAAGAGTGGAGATTCTCAGACAAGACATCGGTGAAGGTCTGATGGCCACTGCTCCATTCACGGTTAACTTCACTTCTGCTACTGCAGCTCTGGTTCCTCTGGGATACCTCTTTGAGAGCAGCCTCACACCTAGAGGAGAGGACAGGAGTTTATGTAAGCATCTTGTATCAAAAAGACTTTGCTCCTTTTACTTACAAAATTGTCACTCAAACCAAACCTCTCTCTGACTCTGGGCTCCTCATCATTGATCGCTCCCACCAAAGCTTCCAGTAGCAATCGAACACACTCTCCCAGTGTCTGACTACACCTGGCCAGCAGGTGGTCGGCAAGCTCCACCATCTCCAGTCTAACCCTCCAGTGCCTGTGGGCCGAGGTGCAGGAGATGATCTTCTTCAGCAACACAGACAGTTTCGTTGCTGTGCTCTTCACCCAGTCCGGTGTGCGATGGACTATCAGCTGTCCGATCCTCCCCAGGTCTGGTGACGGAGTCTTCCAACTGTCTCTGGACTGCAGCTGAGTGTCTTCCATGACAATCCCCACAGTCCTGGACCAAACCTGAATGACAGTGAGTGACAAAAAGATGATCATGCAAATCACGTCTGTGTATTTGGACAACTTCTTTTTTCTTTCTTTGATCCAAAACTAATTACACGTTTTCTGTGTTTTATAGCTAGTTGAGGTTGCACACAGACACATTTAACCTATTGTGATAATGAAGAAAGTCAGCTGATGCTTTTTTTTCCAAACACACGTAAAGATGAAAATCTGTAACATGGATACCACATGCACTGTAGTATAATGCAACGCATTTATATGCATTTATATGCCACCATTGTATGTCATTAACTTTGTGTCTTCTCTCTCCTGTAGTTTGTGTTTTGTCCTTTCTACAAGTAGCTCAGCAGCTACACATTGTTAACCTCACCAATCTCCTCAGTGTTTATTGTGTGGTTATATGTTGTTTCATCTGTTTTCTCTCCACTATCTTTCCTGTCTCTACTTTTGCCCTCATCCCAACCAGTCGAGGCAGATAGCTGCCCTCCCTGGTACTGCTAGGTGTTTCTTCCTGGTACAGGGGAGTTTCTTCTTCCCACTGTCATCAAAGAAGTGCTCAAAGGGAATCTTTGTATTTGTTGGATTTCTCGCGATATTGTCATATTGTAAGATCGTCATTTCACTGTGTGAAATCCCCTCAGATGATGTATGTTGTCTGCTGGCATTATATACAAGTGCATTTCATATAATTAGAATATGGTGGAAAAGGTTAAATAATTTTTATGAGACATCGTTCAAAGTGATAAATATATATATTCTGGACTCAGTATCCATAAACTGAAATATTTCAAGAATTTATTTGTTTGAACCTTGATGATAATATTTTAATATTCTGAGACCGATTTTGAGGATTTCATGAGCTATAAAATGTTATCAATACTTCATTTATGTGTACTGAGTCTAGGATATATGTATTTTTCACTTTGAGCAATGCCTGATGAAAAATATTATTGTTATATTGGGCGATGCCTTATATGACATTCACTTGTACATAAAATTCAACTTGAACTGAAAATAATAATACTTATAGTACTAAATACTTTGGCGAGATCCAGTCAAAATACAAACACTGTAATGCAAGATTAAGAGCTGATTCAGAGAGAGGTCAATGACTATACAGTGACTAACCTGTAACAAGGTAGATTATAGTCAGAATATATAACAGCGCTTTTGCCCTGCTTCATCATTACACAAGGAAATGTAAATAAACACAGAAATATGTTACCTTGATGGCCCTAACAGTGACTGCATGGCCTTGTCTCAGATCTCCTGTAATGATCCGGGCTGAAGCCGTAGTGATCCCAGGTAAGAATGACGCCATGGTGCTGCCCACAGAACACTGCTCTTCTGAGGATGGGACTACATGCTCCTGAGTACAGTCACACTGCAGAGTCAAAGCCTGGAGGCACTTCAAGGCCTTTGCCTGGATATCGCGAGATTGCTCTTTCTCTCCTAAAGCTAGCAGCAGTGATATGGCAGCACCCAATCCAGGCAGCATAATAGGTTCAAAGAGTCTGAAGACTATGTCACCATAGGCTGCATGAATCAAGGCATCCAGGCACCTCAGCACAGCTGATTTCAGCTCCTCTGACACATCTGCAGGCTTCCCAGGATCAGTTGGAGAGCAGAGGCAGAGGCAGAGCTCTGAAAAGAGGTCATGGAGGGTCTCCCAGCTCTGGACACAAGTGTTCTCCAAAACGTGGCTCATGGCTTCGGCCACAGCCTGCACCAGTTTGTCCTTCCTTGGTCCGGGGACTTTAAGGACAAAGCGAAGAGGGAAGAGGACATACTCTTGGAGCTGCTGCAATGTTGCATCACTGACTTCTTTCAGTTGGCTGCTCAAAGTCTCCACATTAGTCACAGTGGGCTCTCGGGTGAGCAGGACACAGGCTGGGCGGAGGTAAGCAAAAGCGATCTTTGGATCACTAATCTGAGACATGGCTGAAGGCGTCACAGCAGGGGCCACTTTAGAGAGGGAGCATGGACAGAGACATGGAGAATGTTAGAGGTCAGACAAAACTTCAACGTCAACTTTATTATTTGTCCCTTGAAGGGCGATTTGTTATGCAGCAGCTACACAAGCGTTCACAATAAACAAACAATAAAAACTACTCAAAAAAACAAGTCAAAAAAATGTAAAAAAAAAAAAAAAAAAAACATCACCCAAAATATAAAAAAGACAGGGGCATCAGCAGCAAGCTAGGTCATTTAGTCAGGTGTAGTTCAGTGCAAGGAGTCGCTTAGTCAGCAGCAGTACATTACTTTAATACATAGCGAGACAGGATAAAGTGCAGCACAGGACGTGATAAAATACAGCAGAAAAAACACAGTGTATTACCTCCTCCTCTTCTCAGCATTTATAGCTCAGATGGAGGTAGGCACAAAGGAGAGCTTGTACCTTTTTATTGTGGCCTGGGGTACTGTCAGACGAAGGCCGGAGGGGAGCAACTTATACTCCTGATTAAGAGGATGAGTAGCATCCATAAGAATAGACTGAGCTTTCCTTAAAACTTGTGTATTATTAATGTCTTCAAGACTGTCAAAACAAACTCTAGCCACTTTCCCTCTCCTCCTGAGGGAGTTCTTGTCCTTGTTGCCAAGGTTACCATACCAGCATATAATGGAGAAGGAAATGATTGACTGGATGTAGGAACAGTAGAAGTGCTTCATCAGGGTCCCATCAACCTGAAACTTAAAAAATAAAATTGTGTGTTTAGAAATAATTTACACTTTACGTTTTGTCTCTGTGATTAAATCTTTTATAGCCACGTTCATGTGAGTTTTTTGAAATCATCCATTTTTTTTGTTAAATTTGGCTTGTTAAAAATTTTATGAACCTACAAACCCAATCCAGTACACTGAGTGACAAACATTATCTGAACATTGAGCTTACCCCTGTGCAATATCAGTCTAATGCCAAATGATTCAAAACGGTATTTAAACTCTAACATCTACAATCTGTAGCATCAACAGAGGTCTTCTAAAAAATAATGTCATAGATTTCAACTAAACTAATAACTAAGACTTATTATATTACAAATCTGTGCAACAAAACAACCGTATTACTAGGATTCAAATGTCTTGATTTTTTTTCAATGTTTTGTATGTTGTCCTCTATTTTTAAAGACAAATTCAGGTTTAAATGATGTTGCACAAGACTGTACTCGCTTATATTGCATGTTCTTAACCATAGGTAAGTAAAACTGGATACAGCATTTTAGTGGGTAACAAATGGAAAGTCATCATCTTCTAAATGCTGCTGCTGATGATCATGATGATGATGATGAAGGAAGAAAGTAAAATGAAGAACACAGTACATGTCATCATAGATCAGGGGTGTCAAACATACAGCCTGCCAGAGGGTCCAATCCAGCCCATGGGACGGCTTTGCAAAGTGTAAAAATTACAGAGAAGATTAACTGCAAATTGTAAATATGTAAAACTGTAGAATTTAAAATAATTTCTAGATCTTGACAAGTTGTTTTGATCATAAAGTAAAATATACATCATTCAGTTCCTGATACCTGTGATTGAAAGTTTTGCGTCCTTGCAGATACTCTGTGATCTATAAGTTGTAATGCACAAATGATAAACTGAGGCTTAATATTGTTGAAATTGCACATATTTTTCTCAAGAAATTTCAGGTTGTTCATAATGTTTTGTAAAAAGATAGTTCACTAAATGTGAACATTTTCACAATATACTTTTTGCACTAAAACAAAGGCAAACAATTGGAGTAATGTTCTGATTTTACTGGTGCGGCCCACCTGAGATCATATTGGGCTGTATGTGGCTTCTGAACTAAAATGAGTTTGACACCCCTGGCATAGATGGTTCCGATTGTAACAGTGGTCACGATGATGTTTAAAACTACCTTAAACCTGCCCTGGATTTAAGATTCTTCATCAAGTAGTATTAATTTAGCTATACGCAGGTCTGACGACTCGTTATTGTTTGCAAACGACTGCAGAAACACAGACAAACGTGAAGTGAAGACAACACACACATTACAGGCGCATGTGTGAGCAGTGAGAAGACAACATTAGCTAATTGATGCAGTTTATTAGCTGAAGCTGCGCTGTGTTCAAGCGTCATTAAACACTCATCCTACCTTCACACCAGCAGCTTTACTAGACCCACTACTCCGGACTGTACATCCACTGAAGACTTTAACTTCCACATGAAAAACAAAATACTACAGTGCTGAAGTTGCAGGCTGAACGCGACGTCATTAAACTGCGTCAACGTCGCTCAGGTTTGGCGTAGTCGGATGACTTCCAATGTCTTCAGAATACAAGAGCAGATCGTTTGACGATGACAAAGAATGCCTATAAAATGTATAATAATGAACAGTTATTTTACTGGTAAAATATGGTCATTTTGTCATGGCCGCAATTATATCGAAGTCAATTCAATATCTTAGTGGGTAATACTTCCTTTTGACAACAATTATTTTAATGAAATTGTTTAACAACTTAAAATAGACCGCCTCTGCAGAAGAAAAATATGAAAATTGATAGTTTCGTGTAAAATAGTGCGTTCGCATCATTTTAGGGATTATTTCAGGATTAGCAAGCTGTATGTTAGTTTTGTTCTCTCGGTAGTTTGCTTTCACAAGTACAACTTCAAGTCCTAGAGACATTTACCTTTATTTTGAAAGACGAGACTTCATAACGGAAGTTCACTTTTGTAGTTCGGTTAGCTTGGCACTGGACAGGCTCTGGGCTGATGTGTGCTGTGCTTCTCCACTACCAGGATTTATTCATTTGAAATTACTTGTATTATTATCAAAGCTTTTTTTTATATGGCTGTCAGTTTTTCCGTCGGTTCCGTCAGCTAGCCCAGTTAAGAAGGTAACGCAGGTGTTATTATACTCGATTGGTAGCTTCCAAACGGCTAACAGCTAAACCAGTCTCCGCTAATGTTATAAACAGTACAATTATGGTCTGGTGGTACCTAATTACACACAGGAGCTTTATGAATGAAAATAACTTTTCCATAAAATACAGACCCTGTACTGAGCAGTTCTTATGGCTGAATTCTAAAACATTTTTCTTGTTTCAGTAGGATTTATTAAATCTTGCTCAGTCACACAGCTGTGCTTCTTCACCGTCAATACTCTGAAGTTTCTGTCTGTTTGCAGTTAATGCTGTAAGTAGATGAGTTCTAACCAGGACTAGGAAAGTACAACACATCACACCTATACTGAAAACACTTTACTGACTGCTGGTGTTGCGACAAAATGTGATCTTAACCACCTTCAGCATTATCTTTCTGTTGCTGCACTCTTACTTGCTCTGTGTCTGCGTTGTAACATCCCAGTATTTTTCAAAGGGTGAAATAGCTTTAATGGACAAATTCAACTCATAATTCAACTCATAGTGCAGTTTTCCCTTTGTGATTGCAGCCTCGACATTGTGACTGAAATGTTATTAATGCATTACAATGACTCATTCATGAAGGTCATATTTTAAAGATTATGGCCCAGGCTGATTGCAAATGTAGTTTCTTTATTTTATACATAATAATCATCTGTAAATCATTTATAATTTGTGTAAACAAGTATTCGCCATACCAGACACATACAGCCTAAACATTGGAAACAGTAACACATAATTTTTGTAAATTTCATACTTGATTACACTATGAATTGCAAAGACTTTTTGTCACAAATATTTGGTTACGACGATTGTGAGTTGTTTTTTTTACAGAGACACAGCTTTGCTCTCATCACAGACGTACAGCTTTGTTTATTTGCATATTGTGACTGCTATACAGCAGTTTTAGATGTATATAAACTGCACAACAAAGCATTAACAAGAAGCACACGATTTTATCCACAGCAGTCAGTTTTTGGCACCACAATGGCTCGGTGTAGTATTGAATTCAAAGTATTACTGCTTGTTTACGATGCCCTAAATGGAGCGGCTCCTAAATATATTTCCAGCCTACACACTGGCTATATCCCAACCCAATCCCTCAGATCATCAAGGATGTGTTGGTACCTGGAGTTAAAAATAATACACTGCTTCTCTCTCAGGCTTTCGGTTGTTAACGTTTTGTGTGGGTGTGTGCATCTTTGTGTGCATTAATTGTAATCCATGTGTGAATGATGTAGCAGGAATAAGACAGAGGTTATAGAAAGCTGAACTTTGTGTGTGTGTGTGTGTGTGTGTGTGTGTGTGTGTGTGTGTGTGTGTGTGTGTGTGTGTGTGTGTGTCTTGTATGGGTGGCTAAAAGATTACTTATGTGGAGTAAGTGTTTTCTTTCCCATGTGTTTGATTTTATTTCTATGTTTTACTGTCAAGCACATAACATTTATGTGTGTATGTAAAGTTCTTTGCAAATGAAACTGATTTGACATTAACTATGGCTGCTTGTACAGTGAAAAAGAATAAAGTACAGCTGTATCAGCCATTCTCCTTCCTCTGTTTACATCTCTTGACTTGATTTCACCTTAAATCCCCCATCTTTTTTTCTCTTCTTTTGTGTTTTAGGGGGTTGATGTTGTAATTCCTGTCCTACCTTGTGAAAGGTTGACACCTTTCATGGATGAAGAAAGCCTCGAGGCAGCCATCACTGCCTATGGTGCCCAGCTGCAGCAGGTGGAGTTGGCCCTGTCGGCTGTCGAGGACTCCACCCAGCAGTCAGACCTGCTCAAACTGAAGGAAGACCTTTGTCAGCTGATAGAGCTCACCGAGGCCAGTCTAGTGTCCGTCAAAAAGAGTCGGTTGCTGGCCAGCCTTGAGGACAGTAATGGACCAGAGGCAACAGCTGATACGAACGGTACAAACGGTGGTCTGGACTCCGAGTTTGCTGCTTTTTACTCTGAACTGGGGGAATCGTCAGGCAGTAGCTCTGATACCAGAGAGAGGGATAAGGCGGCGGAAGGTGGGGTTGTGGATTATGAAGAGGAGGAAGAGGAAAATGAGGAAGAAGAAGATGTGCTTAGTGGTGCCAAAGTAAGAGCCCCATACAGGACAACATGGGGGACACTGGAGTATCACAATGCTATGGTGGTGGGGGCAGAACTGCCAGATGGAGATGAGGCACAAGTAAGAGTACTCTACATCTACCCCACCCAGAAGTCCATGAAGCCCTGTCCATTCTACCTGGAAGACAAATGTCGCTTTCCAGATAACTGCAGGTAAAATATGGCTGTTTTTCACACCCACAGCTATAGCAGGTTATTACATTCATTTAACTTCCATAAATCTGCATGAATAGCAAATACAGTCAGGTCATAATATTTGGATATTGACACAGTTTTCAGCATTTCAGCTCTGTACACCACCACAATGAATTTGAAATGAAACAGTCTAGATGTGCTTTAAGTGCAGACTTTCAGCTTTAATTTGTGGGTATTTACATTCACATCAGGTGAACAGTGGAGGAATTAGAACACATTTTATATGTGTCCTCCGCCTTTTTAAGGGACCAAAAGTAGTTGGACAACCTAACATAATCATAAATCAAATTGTTGCTTTTAGTATTTAGTTGCAAATCCTTTGCAGTCAATGACAGCCTGAAGTCTGGAGCCCATACACATCACCAGACACTGGGTTTGATCCCTGGTGATGCTCTGCCATGCCTCTACTGCTTCTGTCTTCAGTTCCTGCATGTTTTTGGGGCATTTTAAGACATAGATGCGCCAACCTCCTGGAGAGTGTTCTTGATCTAACCAGGGGAAGGATTCTTCTGTCATCCACCACACTTGTTATCCATGATCTTCCTGGTCTTTTGGCATTGCGGAGCTCACCAATGCATTCTGTCTTATTAAGAATGTACCAAACAATTGATTTGGCCACACCTAATGTTTTCTCTATCTCTCTGATGGGTTTGTTGTGGTTTTTCAGCCTAATGATAGTTTGCTTCACTGATAGTAATGCTCTTTGGACTTGATATTGAGAGTTGAATCACCAGATTCCAAGCACAAATACCACAGTTGAAATGAACTCTAGACCTTTTATATGCTCCTTGTAAATGAAATAATAAGGGAATAACACACACCTGGTCATGGAACAGCTGAGCAGCCAGTTGTCAATTACGTTTGGTCCCTTAAAAAGGTGGAGGACACATCTCAAATATGTTGTAATTCCTCCACCGTTGACCTGATTTGGATGTAAATACCCTCAATTGTAAGCTGAAAGAATGCACTTAAAGCACATCTCGATTGTTTCATTTTAAATCCATATTGGTGGTGTACAGAGCTGAAATGCTGAAAATTGTGTCAATGTCCAAATATTTATGGACATGACTGTAGAAAATTTCATCCAATTTGTCCTGACCATAGCTTAACAAGTTACATTAAATGTTTTTTGTTTGTTTGTTTGTTTTGTATCTCTGATCTGTTAATTTACATTTCTAAAAGAATGCTTCTAACCCATATGACAGGGTTTTGTTGTCCTAAATTGTGTTTCTGAAGTTTTACATCCTGACAAGAATAAATGATTAAAAATATGATTTTAGGAAGACCTTTAATCCTTGATTATTTACTGCATAATCCACTTAACTCTCCATTCTGTCAAAACAGTTTCTAAAAAAATTTCCCGTTGTTGAAGGTTTTCTCATGGTGATGTGGTGTATGTGTCGGAGCTCAGAGACTTTGTGGAGTGTGACCTCAGTAATCTTGAAGAAGGCTCGTCCTGCCTGGCTCGACATGAGGACGGCATCTGGTACCCAGCCAAAATCACAGGTATAATATCAACTCCATTTCCTAAAAATGTGCAAGCCATCTATATAAAGTTGTACAATATAGCAAAAACAACCAGAACCCTAGTTGATGAAATGCTTCCTGTTTGTATGATTTGTTGATGGGAATGTTTTCTCATGCTGCAGAAATTGACAGTGGATTCTACACTGTGAAATTTGACTCACTGTTGCTGAAAGATGTCGTGGTCGAGGCCGACTGCGTTATCCCACCGTTGAGAGAAAATGACCCGCTCTCCTCTGACTCTGAGCTGGATGACATTGAAGATGGAGACGCTATGGGATACGCAAAAGGTATGAGGGAAAAAATTAGCATGTGGCAAAACATAACTTTGTAATTCTACCTGCCAACAAAAGGTTGTGCATTTGAATGTGGCTTAGTTTGCCGCTTTTTTCTCCTTGCCAAACAACTGACTACAGTTTTCTTTTGCTTGCTACTCAACAGTTACAGACTCCACTGTGGAATCCACAGCAACGTCAAACAGTGCTACTTTTGGTGGCTGGGAGGCACATACCAGAGGCATTGGGTCCAAGCTTATGCTCAAAATGGGCTATGAATATGGGAAAGGTGAGTACAAATGTGCAGCAATGATAACATTTTACAGCCTGAAGTCACAGTATTCTCCTGTTCATATATTATTTTTGAGGTTTGCTTATTTTTTTCAATGAAACAATACAATAAATAAAACAAACAATATAAATATCAAACACATTTTATTTATTTAATAAGGTGGTTGCTAATAGTTAATAGGACACTAGGGGGCAGCAAGGGTCTCTGAAAAGGTCGGGTGGTCTCCTTAGAAAAGAAGCATGTTTCTAAACCTACATGATCATAACAAATCCTCTAAGAATACTCATATTATGTCAAAATGCTTAGTGGTGTAGTCACACTAAAGCTGTTTATTATACACAGAGAGCTAAATCATACCAACTGCTGGATAAGATCCCAGAGGCAGCATGCACAGAGATACTGAACTACAGCATATGTTGCACATACTTATGTAACATTACAGAGGCTGGATGAGACTGTGGATCAGAATCATAATACGCTTATATATTCATATGTTTGTAATAAGTAGGCATTCTCATTGCAAGTGGTTATCAGGCTAGCAGACTTAAAAAAAGGAAACTCATTTACACTCAATACTGCACTGGAACATAAAAGTTTTACTACTGTTCCCTCAAGAAATCCAATCCAGTGTTTTTTCCTCTTCCGCACTGAGTCGCCTTGTCTTCTCAGGCCTAGGAAAGCTGCAGGAAGGTCGAGTAGAGCCAGTGATGGCGGTCGTCCTACCCAAAGGTAAGTCTCTGGACCAGTGTGCCGAGCTCACCCAGAAACGCACCCAGAGCAAAGCCGCCAAAGATGGCACAGGCCGTCCAAAGCGACGCAGGAAGCCCCGGGTCGCCACCAGAGGGGGCCATACTGTCTTTGACTTTCTCAACCACAAGCTCGGAAGCAAGAGCGCTGATCCTGCTGAGGGGGGTGCTGCTACGCCATCAACAGCGACTGGGGTGGAGGCTTACAGGGGAGGACAAAGCACCAAGAGGAGTCTGAATGTGAAGCTGTTCCAAGCTGCCGAGAGGGTGTCCCAGACTGAGCGGGAGATCCAGAAACTGAATGAGTCACTCAGCAGACAGACAGGAAGGTCAGTACTGAAATCACAATATGTTCTTACTCATTGCACAGTTCTTTATGTCTGATTTGACTGCTGTGGAGGCTGGGATTGGAAAATGAGATTGAATTAGTCAACATGTCATTAATGATAAGTTAACTGCATTGGAATTGCTTCTTGTCTCCCCATGGTTCCTCAGCAGCTGCTATCGCCTGCATCATGAATACAGACACATTAGCAGCCATTGTGTAACTCGTATATATGCAAAGGCTTATACAACTATAATTTACTGTGAAATATGAGCACTAGTTGCTATGATGTTCCTGTCAACTAAAGTGGTAATTAATTTGAATTCACAAATAAGGACCGTGGGAGTTGTGTGAAAATTTAAATAAGGTGTGAATATTCGAGATTAGATGCTTGTTTCCAGCTTACTCCGGAGAAAGCAGCTCAAACCAACTTGACTCGTCATCTCTCCCCCTTCCTAATCTATTTGTTCCCTTTGTGTGCAAAGGGATTCATCCAGAGTGAAGCAGCTGGAAGAAAAGCTGTCAGCAGCCCGGCGGCTGCTGGCCCAGCAGAAAGCCCAGGAGCTGTCCATCCAGAGAGAGCACAAGAAGGCTGACACACACAAGAAGATGACTGAGTTCTGAGCTCAGGTCTCTGAAAAACTTGGAGGATAAAGGGACACACGGCTTTCCTGAAATGAACTTTTGTTTCTTTGCACTTGTTAGTTATTTGCTACAGTGTATTTTCAACACGTTTTAAAACATTAGTTCTCACTGGCTTCTCTTTAGGCAGGATGGGTCTGCTGATCCTCATTTGCTCAGCATGGATGATTGCTGGTTTCAAACTGTACAGTCGAAATAATGATTAAAGCTGATTTTTATTTGTAATGTTTATTTTTCCCTTTGTGTGTATTATGCTTTACCAGAACTAAAAAAATTCTTTGGAGAAACTCCTGTCCATTTTCATTTGTTTTAATGAATGAATGAATGTTTTTATTTCAGACATGAGAAAAAAAATCACAAAGACAAATCAAAATACTCAAAACAATAAGAAAACAAAATGAAACAACCAAACAAACAAACATAACAAAGCAAAGCAATAAATAATAACCCAACATATCCGAAAAGCAGTAGGGTTACCTGTTATAACCATAGGGTTATTTACTCCATCAGTCACTCAGTACCCTACCACCATAGTTATTTATGTACATATTTGCAAACAAAATAGAAAATAAGTAATGTAAATAAACAAATATTAAATAATCCGTGACATACCCGTATCAAAGTCCCTCCTCCTCCTCCTCCCTATAGATCGTGAAAACCATATTTTTGTACTGCTTTTTAAACTGGGTCGTGCTTACTTGACCTCCAATCCATTCCATACACCTTCACACAGCTAAACTCCAGCTCAAGAAGGTTGTCTCTACCACAGAATCTTTAATGTCTTCTGTGTTATACTTGTCAGGCAGAGGTTTCAATCATTGTGGCCAGCAGCTGCTCCACTGCTAAGTGCAGCAGACTTTGACTTTCACCCTGCTTTTAAAATCACATCCTCAGGAGTTGAAGGACCTTTGCGGAGTTTTGAAGTTATGCCCATGACTCTTCCAGCTCATACACAGCATCTTTGAAGCCACAAGCGTAACCTTTCTAATAAATAATGAATGCGGGGAGCAGCTTGTCTGCTTGTAAGTCTGGCACGCATTGTCTCTTGGCAGGTCGGGTAGTGACTGCGTCTACCTCGCTGCCTTTCAAACTCAAGTAAAAAGTTATGTAAGGCAGCTGTAGATTAGGTCTTCATTATGTTACATCTTCCTTTTGATGACCAGTTTTTAATCTAAGTACGACATGGCATAATAACAAAGCAAGATTAAAAACAGCTGTGGTCAACTTTTTAAATATCTTCATTCATTAAATATCGTGAGTCCATGAAAGTCCGAGAAACTGGTTGCCATCAGCAAGCAGTCATGTTTGCATCCTACAGGAAACAGATAGTCACATGAAGATGCATGCTAAAGCAATAATAGCAGAATGAGATAGAGTGCAAGCCACCCATGAAGTCTGTGGATACTGTGAGGAGCAGAGGGCAGCCACACATGCAGAGCTTCCCCATCCTGAGGGAAATCCTGCTCGCTCTGTTCTGTTGAGTGGCAGCACCTTTACTGGAGGGATCACTCTGTATTTGCTGATGGTTGTGGAAAATGGCAAAATGCGCTGTGCACGTTGATTTAATGGGATCCCTTGAGGGTCTGTGCTTCACGCTTTACCCCACTTATGAGCCTCGGGTGTCTGAGGGTATTGCTGCCTGGCCAGGAGCTGGTTCAGGTGTGTGTCCACATTATTGAGCGTCTGCATGCGCAGCACACTCCTGCAGACGTCTGTCTCATGTATGGATTCAGACGGGCCTATTAGGGGAGATTTCACTGCTAATCGGCACTTATCAGAGCCTGGATTATGTGATTAAGGAGGTGTTACGGGGGAATTGATTGGGAGGCCACCTTGAGCGACATTTTACTTGGGAATTCACATTAAGCTGTCCACCTGAGGGCTACAGGGGTTAGTCTCTGAATGTGTAGAGTAGGCCGAGCATTCTAATGTTTTGTAGCTGGTTCCGTCACACATTTAACTGATGTTGAATTGCTACAACAATTATTTTTGTTTGTGTATTCATCGTTGTTGTAAGTGTTTTACAGCCACTATGACAAATGCTGGTTCATGTGCATAATGCAAATGTACTGTGCAGTAAATGAAGACATTAAGTAGATGTGATTTTCACTCTAGCATGAGCAAGTTTATTGGCACAAAGATGGAAACAAAATATAAAAAGTGACTTTGTAAAAGAAGAATATCAATCAAACATTTAAAATCAAAGTGTAGAAATATCAGAAACAATAAAATAGAGGCAGGAACAATGCTGGGACACATGCTTAGAATTAGATTTACACTACCGGTCAAAAGTTTGGGGTCACCCAGACAATATCATGTTTTCCATGAAAACTCACACTTTCATTCATGTGTTAACATAACTGCACAAGAGTTTTCTAATCATCAATCAGCCTTCCACCACCATTAGCTAACACAATGTAGCATTAGAACACAGGAGTGATGGTTGCTGGAAATGTTCCTCTGTACCTCTATGTAGATATTCCATTAAAAATCAGCCGTTTCCAGCTAAAATAGTCATTTACCACATTAACAATGTCTGGAAAAGATGCTTTTCTTTCAATAATAAGGGCATTTCTATGTGACCCCAAACTTGTCTATATCAATGAAAAGTTTTCCCCAGTGCATGTTGGGAGGGTTCCAACACACCTTTCTCATTACAGCAATCACACAATTCGCAATCAGAAAGTGATAAAAAAAAAAAAAGATTGTGCTTTCTACATTCTTCCAATTCTTCCTTTAGCAAACTAGCTAGTTTATTTCTGATAGTAGAAACTGAATGGAAATGCATACAGTATACATCAGAAATGAGCACACCTTGTGCAGTGTCACTGCAATGTCACGATTCAAAGTTGTATAACCTTACAGTAACTGCATTATTTCTAATCTGAGAAGCAGATTATTTCCTTCCATGAAAAATCAAAAACAAATAGATTTTATTGAAAATACCGGCCCCAAAGTAGAAACTTGATCAAACAAAAATGAACACACCGGTTATTTCCAATCAGTCTGTCTGCATGAACGTGGTTAGAGCATGTGCTTTCCCAGTTTTGGACATGTAGGCTACATGTCGGCATCATGTCTCCACATGGAAAAGAATTGCCAGATGAATTGAAAAAATCTTAATTTGAACAATGAAAAAGGATCCAGGAAGATCAGTGAGCAACTAAAAATCTATGAAACACAGCTGCAGCAGTGATCAGGAGGTGTACAACAAGACATGGTACCACTAATCAGAGCTGCAGTGGTTGTCCTCCTAAAATGACAGTGACAGTGGAATACTTGCACAATCTAGCTCTGAAAAACAGGCAAGCAGGTGCTTCAGACTTGGGAGAGGGGTTACCAATCTAAATTAGGAATTTATGTGACAGCTCAGACAGTGTGAAAGACTTTGCATGACCTCAAAACTTTAGACACCGTCCAAGAGAAAATGCTGTTTTCCTTTATGGCACTAAGCTGCAACACTAAACTTTGCCAAAATGCATGAAAAGATTCTTGATGTATATTGGAACTGCATCCTTTGGTCAGATAAGGAAGAAAAGAAAAGAAAAAGAAAAAATGAAATAATACAAAAAACATTTGTTTGGCATATATGGGGTCCAGCATGAACCTGTAAAGGACTACCACAGTGAATGCAGAGTCCCAGCAGGAGAGCACAGAGTTGAGAGTGTGATGATAAAAAGCTGCATTAGTGGAAAGGGTGTTTAAAAGATGACATTTATAGATGCACCATTAACGAATGAAGCTGAACAAAATACTGGCTGACATGATGTCTCCCAGTCCGCAGAAAGTTGGCAATATTTCAGCATGACAATGATCCAAAGCTCACTGCCAAAATCACTCAACAGGTCCTAGAGAAGGAAAAAGTGAAAACTGTCACCTGGACAAGTATGTCATCTGACATGAATCCATTTGGGGTATTTTAAAGAGAAGGTTACGTCTGTCGTCACAAACAAAGGCGTTAATACATGAGGATTTGAAAAAAAAAAAAAAATTCTGAATCTCTGTAATTAAATGCGTAGTGATCTTTGTTGAAAAAAGTTCCTACTATGGGACTTTTTACCGCAGTAAATCTAAGACATTACTTTTTAATTTTACATTAGAACAAATATGCTACTGTTCTGCTCCAAAGTTATGCAATTACTGTAAGGAGATACAGTTTTGAATCATTGAAGATTTAAATGATATCACACAGGGCTGTTCTCACCTCAATTGTATACTGTAGCTTAAAAAACAAAAAATAACCCAAAACAAGCACATTTTAGTTGCTTGATAAGATCCAGCAGGGTTGTCTGACCAGTGGAGCTTGTGGTGGCTCTTTTGCAGGCTGCCTCATACAGTGAGGCTCAGTACTTGGATGTAGGGCAGAGTTGTACCTCGGTCACAATGACAACTGAGATAATAGTTTAACAGCTCAACAAAGCAAGAGGAGACTCACAAGATCTCTTTCAATCGCTTACAAAAATGAATGCAGTTCAGAAGAGGCAGTAGTCACACATCTTTCCAAGCATCTTGACAAAACCTTAATATACACTACCAGTCAAAGTTTGGACACACCTTTTCTTTTAATGTTTTTTTTAAATTTTCATGACTACTGATATTGTAGATTCTCACTAAAGGTATCATAACGATGCATGAACACATATTGAATTATGTAGTAAATAAAAAGTGTGAAATAAGTCAAAACATGTTTTAGATTTTAGATTCTTCAAAATAGCCACCGTTTGCTTTGATTACTGCTTTGCATACTCTTGGCATTCTCTCCATGAGCTTCATGAGGTCATCTGAAATGGTTTTCACTTCACAGGTGTGCCTTGTTAAGGTTAATTTGTGGAATTTCTTGCCTTCTTAATGACGTTGGGACCATCAGTTGTGCTGTGCAGAAGTCTGGTTGGTACACAGTTGACAGTCCTATTTGACAACTGTTAGAATCCATATTATGGCAAGAACCAATCAGCTGAGTAATGAGAAATGACAGTCCATCGTTACTTGAGGAAGTGAAGGTCAGTCAGTCCAGAAAATTGCCAAAACTTTGAATGTATCCCAAAGTGCAGTTGGAAAAACCATCAAGCGCTACGACGAAACTGGTTCACATGAGGATCGCCCCAGGAAAGGAAGACCAAGAGTTACCTCTGCTGCTTAACATAAGTTCATCAGAGTCACCAGCCTCAGAAATCACAAGATAACAGCACCTCAGATTAGAGTCCGAATAAATGCCACACAGAGTTCTAGTAGCAGACACATCTCTACATCAACTGTTCAGAGGAGACTGCACCAATCAGGCCTTTATGGTCAAATAGCTGCTAAGACACCACTATTAAGGAAAAGCAACAAGCAGAACAGATTTGTTTGGGCCAAGAAACACAAGGAATGGACATTAGACCAGTGGAAATCTGTGCTTTGGTCTGATGAGTCCAAATTTGAGATCTTTGGCTCCACCCGCCCTGACTTGGTGAATGGATGGTCTCTACATGCATGGTTCCCACCGTGAAGCATGGAGGAGGAGGTGTGATGTGTGGGGGTGCTTTGCTGGTGACACTTTTGGGGATTTATTCAAAACTGAAGACACACTGAGCCAGCATGGCTTCCACAGCATCCTGCAGTGACATGCCATCCCATCTTGTTTGCGTTTAGTTGGACCATCATTTATTTTTCAACAGGACAATGACCCCAAACACACCTCCAGGCTGTATAAGGGCTATTTGACCAAGAAGGAGAGTGATGGAGTGCTGCATCAGATGACCTGGCCTCCACAGTCACCTGACCTAAACCCAATCCAGATGGTTTGGGATGAGATGGACCACAGAGTGAAGACAAAAGGGGCAACAGGTGCTCAGCATCTCTGGAAAGCTCCTTCAAGACTGTTGGAAAACCATTTCAGGAGACTATCTCATGAAGCTCATGGAGAGAATGCCAAGAGTGTGCAGAGCAGTAATCAAAGCAAAGGGTGGCTATTCTGAAGAATCTAAAATATAAAACATATATGTGTATATGTGTCCATATGTTCATTCATAGTTTTGATGCTTTCAGTGAGAATTTACAATGTGGATAGTCATGAAAATATAGAAAGAACATTAAATGAGAAGGTGTGTTCAAAGTTTTGATTGGTAGCGTATAACACAGCTTTTTCCCTTCAACTTCTCATCAGAATTTAATACAGTCCAGCCTGATTTACTTTTGAGGAAAAGTGTTCAGTGGCAGTTAGATCCATTTGTTATTCACTGGCACAAGTAATTTCTCACTAATAGAAAACAGTTGGTAAAGATGAGCGATGTACTTTCTCCTCAGATCAGACAGTTCACCTTTACCATTTACTTTGTTCATTGCTAATTGAATCATTTGCATGCCCACTCGCTTTCTTTTAAAATACTGTGAGGAAATACTCACAGTTCCACCTTACGGTTCCTGCTGACTGACAGAGATGACTCCACTCTGTAGCAGGGTGCTACCGAGGGGTTAATTGAATGGGGCGGCAAAATTGCTCTCATTAATAACACATGAAAAACTGAGGGAATCCTTCCTTATATCAGTTACCGTCAGAGACAGTTCACAATGTAAATATCAGACAGATCTAATTATATTGGTGCTGAGACAGATTCTTCCCTTTAATGGATTCCTCATATAAAAATTATTTGATACAGCAGCCTTTCTTTGTAGGCTCAGATCTTTCGGAGCAAATAGCCAGATTGGGCTTCTATTTTGTAAATCAGTGATTCAGAGTGCGATGCTGTCCTGCAGTACAGCCTGGTTCAGCAACCTGTCAGTGAAACTTAAAACCAAACTACATAAATAAATTTGAATTTTTTCAAGGATTATTGACCAACCTCTAGAACACTCTTGTCAGGGTCTCACAGCAACAGCGTGCTCAGACCTGCTAATAATATTTCCTCTAATCTTTCACATGGCTTAAATGGAGAGTACCAACTTCTGCCCTCAAACAGGCGATTTAGAGTCTCTTGTTTTAAATCTTTTAGGCTGAAGAGCTCCTTTAGACATCGATCCATTCTCCTACTTAAGCAAGATTAGTGTGGTACCAGTTGCTGATTTTGTCTATGTATGTTGTGTTAAAACTGTTATTTGTATGGTCGTTATGTCCGAGCACAATCGGGTAAAGGATTACATGTGAAATGTGGTCATGAAAATACCTCTGATAAAGTAGGCCTTCAAGATGCACTTGGATTTCAGTCTAAGCTAATATTGTATCTTATGGCATTGTACTGAGCGGACCTTGAGTTGGAATTGTTGTCAAAAGTAAAAAAATTATCTTTCATGCTCAAATGTAAAACGTGTTTCTGTGTCTGCATGTTCTCCATGATGATTTTGTGGAGAATAGAAATACCTCAGCTGCAGGATTCTAATATTTTCATACGGAATGTGGGCCACAAATATATGTGGAAATAAATCAGAATATCTACCAAAGTGACTTTCATCTAACCTAGCAGACTATATTGTTCAGATCATCATAATTTGCTTCCTCTTTTTCCTCTCACTGGTGTCCCTCTACTAACACTGGAAGGTGCAGGTAGAGCCCTGCCAACGCTTCAGGCCCTGCACCTGCCCTGGCTGATCTGAAAGCCCCAGAGCTCGACTCCAACCTGCAGCCCAGGTCCAGCTGACCCACCAGCTTGAATTTTTATTGCTGTCTTCTGTCTGTTTTTGCGCGTTGCATGCACCCATGTTTGCTCGTGCTGTTCAGCATGAGTACAGTTTTTTATGTACATGTGCCAGTTGGTTTGAGTGAAATCAGGGAATAAAATATGACTTCAAGTAAAAAGTAAATATCCATGCAACTATTCCACACTATGTTTGACTGTAGGCTTATCTCTCACACACTTGCCTCCACACCTGATCTCTGATTCTAACATTTATATCTAAACATGAATCTTGCAACACGTATTACTATTTCAGGTTATATCAGAGATATAAATGTTTCCCCTCAGGTTCACAGTCATGGTAGAAGTGGTTTAATGGCTAAGATTGCCAATAATCTTCTAACTATTCTCTCTTGACACACACAGGATGTACTGCACCCAGCTGGCTTTGAACCTTACTGTTCTACTGTGAAAATGTTGACCTCATATTACTGGCTTTCAGATGGTGAGTCTTGCTGTGAGTGAGTCTCATCTATAATAATAAATTATTTAAAATTAATACCTGAAAGTGAAGTGAAAGAAGATAAAATGAAAATGTGAAGGACACAGAATGAACTATGTCTTGCTCAGCTTTTCATATACAGTCTCATTAAAAGGGATTCTTTCCCCTTAATTTTTTACAGCCTTTATTGTGTTGTAGATCTATTTAGAAAATGACCAAAATCAACACTTTTGACCATCAGTGTCACTGTCCTTGATTGGCCCAACCACAGTTCACAGTACTGTCCTGAAGTCCCTCTGGTGTTGTCTTGCTGTATGCTTTGGTTCACTGTCATACTGAAAGGTGAACTGTCGCTCCAGTCTCAGGTTGCTGTTCTCCGGAGCAGGTGTTCTTCCAGGATCTCTCTGTATTTGGCTGCATTCACCCTCCTCTCAGTTCTGACCCATCTCCTTGTCTCTACCTCTCAAACCCTTGTGTTGCCGCCATGTTTCACTGTAGGCATGGTTTTAGCTGTAAGCACTTCAGTTCCTGGTGTTCACTAGACATAATGCTTGGAGTTCTGCCCAGAGAGATCAATTTCTGTCTCAGACCAGAATCTCTCAGACTCCTTTCAATGTCATTTGGCAAACTCAAAGCAAGCTGTCATTTGCCTTTCACTTAAACCCCTTTCAGACATGCGCTCCTTTCCGATAATCTGACAGCATCTGAACATGTTGGCTTCATGCCTGAATTAGGTACTGGCCACTTTTATAAGAGCTGCAACGCCAGCCTTACTAACCTAATAACTAACCTAATAACATTTCTGTGTCACTGTCAACATGTCGCAAGTCTGAGTTGGGTTAATGGATAGGTTCGCACAGGGTATGTAAAATCAATTGTGTGAAGGGGATCAGGAAAGGCTTCTCCTACCAATACTGGTACAAAAAACATCATGGACAGCACAAAAGGCACAGTTTGTGTCAAATCACAAAGCACTTTTCCCATTCACTTTGCCTCACCATACTACATCCATAATAAACGGGAATATCTATAAAAACAAAACTTTACTGCCATTTAAACAAATTAATTAACTAATTGCTCAGATTATTGATGCTTACCAAAAAATAATGGAATTAATGGAATGGAGGTGAACTTTACTGTGTTGCTTCCAGCTGTTTGTAGGAGTCTTTCCTCTGAGTTTATTAAATGCATCAAACAGCAGCAGCTTCCACATGTGCATCTCCAAAGAGACAGAGTTGTGTGAATATACTCACGTGGAACAGCAGCATCAGTAACTTATTAATTACTCATAAATGAACCCAGACAAGACATGGAGACAGGATCAATCAGGATCTAGCAGCAAGTCACTCTGGGTACTTTTCTTCACATCAGACAGGTGAGTCGTCACACAGAATCACAGTTTATCAGCTGCAGTTACATCATTTGTAGCAGCTTTCCTCAGGTTAAGTGCTGAACTGTATCACAGCCAGAAAAGTAGTAACATTATCATCACATATATACACAGTTTTCAGTGTTTAGGAAATCATAAATAAATTATGACTGTTAGTTATCTGGACAGTTTGATTTTCTGTTATTAGTTTAGATTTAGGTTCAGATTTAGTCTTTTGTTGGTTATTTCATTATTATGTATTATACATCACTTAATGTACTACACAACCTCACATAAATGGCACTTTGCCGTGGGTCTCTCTGGCACTGTGGTGGGTATATGTATTGAAGTTTGTTAGCAAAATGACTTGCTAAGTGACATACAGCATGTTTGAATAAAAGATTGAAGCAGCAATGTTACGTATCCGATGTCTGAAAAGGACTTTAGAGTCTTCCGTATGGCCACTACACAATAAAGGCCTGATTAATGTAGTGCAGCTGAGGTGATTGTCCTCCTAGCAGAAATCCAATCTTTGCAGAGGACTGGTAAAGCCCTGTTAGGTTGACCATTCGGCTACTACTACCTAGTTGCTTTGTTTGTCAGTTTGATGATAGTCCTGGTAGTTCCAAAGTTCTTCTGTCTTACAATTATTGAGGCCGCTGTGCTCCTGGGGACACTCAAGGCTTTTTACTCTGATCTGTACCTCGTTACAATTTTATCACTGAGATCTACAGAGAGTTCCTTGGACTTCATTGCTTGGTTTTTGTCCTGACACACAGTTTGAGTACACTGTGTCCCAAAAGTTCCTTCTCTTCAGAAAAAGACAACTCAAAGACTGAATATGCAATCTAATCAGTTTATTCAATAACCAGTATTTCCCACTTTCACTTTGATCATGGCTCTCAGTGTTTCAGGCATCGAATGTATGAGGCTCTTGAATGTGGATGGTTCTATCTTCCCTCGCTCCCACACAGCCCTAGAGTTGAGCTGTTTCACGGTGGTTGGTGGTGGACTGGTAAAGATGTGACTGTTCAGGATTCTCCAACAGTTCTCAGTTGGGTTGAGGTGAGGTGAGTTTGGTGGCCATTCTTCCTTATGCAGAAAGCCAGGTAGAAGCTCAGAACACCATTGCTGAGTCATACGGGCAGTGTGAGCAGGGGCACCATCTTGCATAAATACCAATTTCGAACATCTGTTTAACATCTTCTATTCAGTCACAGGTCAAAACTGGAAGTAGTATCTTTTCTAAAATGTTGTTGGTATAATATTGTGCATTAACAGTGGTACTTTGGGGCACAATGTGCAGCTCTGAGAGACCTGAAACGAACATAGCCCCCTAAATCATACTATGGGCACTGAATTTTGCTTACTCAGAAGATGATACTTTTTCACGATCACCTGTATAGATATGGTTGTTTTGGCTGTTGGATGTTGGAAATAAGTGGAGAGGGCATTCATCAGAGAAAATCCAGTTCTCCCAGTCTTTTGGAGTCACAGTTATGTACTTCTTTGTGAAAGCCAGTCTCTTCTTCTTTTGCAGTTGGGTGAGTTGCGGGGTACGTTGCATCTTGTAAGCTTTCAGCCCCAAATTTTCTGTTAAATAACGATGGTGCTCTTAGAAACATCTTCTCCAAGATTTTTCAGCCTCTGACTGACTGGTGTCTTTTATCCTTGGCCTTTCTCATCAGATCCTTGGCTCTTGCAGTTCGGCCAGATGGATGTCCTGAGTGAGGCAAGTCTTTGAAGGATCCTCCTTTATTGTACCTTCGCCACCATTTCTGCAACCAGCAGATACTTCTGCCAAGGGCTTGAGCTACCTGCTGACAAGTTTTTCCTGCATTTCGAAGAGCAATGGCCTGTGCACAAATCTCAGACCCTAAAAGAGAAGCTTTTCCACCCTTACTCTTGGCCATGGTAAGAATGCTTCCAAAATTTGGTTGTGAATGTCATGCATTTTGGTCAAGTAAGAAATTTATATACTGGGTCCTGACAGTTTGACCAAACAAACAACCAAACAGTACCTGATTGACCAGATGTAACCCATTTTGGTAACAGACAATCAGAAACATTGTCCAGTGGGGTGGACACAGTGTAGTAAGTAAGCAAATTATCTTGCACTATTTTTTAAATTTATTATTATTATTATTATTATTATTTTTTTTTTTTTACTGTAGTGGTTCTTTGCAATGTTTTCCATTCAACAATCACTAGTGGCGACAAAGCTGCAATGCAAGGTCCCTGCCTGCCATCGGGAGCAACTTCAGTTTCAGTGTCTTGCCCAAGGACACTTCGGCATGTGTAGGGGCTGGGGATCAAACAGCAAACTGTACAATCTGTGGACAACCTGCTCTACCATCTGAGCCACAAGCCGCCCCATAAGACAATATACGTTAATGAGTTGCTATGTCCAATTAATTCAGTTTGCCGCAAACAGGTTCCACTAACCAAAAGCTCTGAATACTTTCATAAATGGGAAATATCAGTATTTGATTTTTAATAAATGTCATAAACTTGCCATCATAGGTTACTGGGTATAACTTGATGAAAATAAGGCAAATTGTATTAAATTTAGATTAAATATATGGAACTAGAAAGTGTGCAAAAAGAAAGGACTCTTTCTGAAGTGGCGGCACATGCATACTGTGCATAAATACATATCCAGAAATTCTTTGAATTGATAAATAGTTTATCAGGAAGCAGGTAGCAGCATTAGAATCAGGTTCATCATACGCCAAGCATCTAATCAGTGGATTTAGCGAGTTATTATGAAGTTAAAGTTATTAAATCTAAAATCCTCTCCTTGTTGGAATTAATTATCAAAGCCTTGGCATATGCATCTCCAAAAGCAATCACTTAATTGAAATTCACACTGAAGGTCAATTTTTCATCAAGGTACAATTAATAATATGACATTCAGTTGTAATTAATAACTTTGTGTACTTGTATGGCATTTTGCTTTTTTTCTCTTTAGGGATCCAGCACAGAGGATCTTCATGGAGCTTAACCATCTGACATCATTTGCCTTTGTACAACAATTTAATAGTGAAATTATGCAGATGAGATCCCAGCTAAAAAGCCGTGTCTTATCATTTAATGGAAATGAGTTTGTAGTTTCATAAAGACCATCCAGCTTTCCTTTCAGAATTTAGTTAACAATATACCATGGTGTTGCATTTTCATTGAAAACTGAAGGCTAAATGGAAATTAATATCCTGTCATTTATTAATTGTTGCATACAGACAGAAGACTCACTTGAATTTATCTGTGTTATAAAACCGTGTTTCTAACTCATTTGGACTTGCAACAAAGTCTGAGTACTACTTTGTATTTCAGTCTATTATCCAACCTTCATTCTACAGATTATCTGCTGAAATCAATATATACATCCACAGCACTGCAGGTATTTCTCCTCATTTAAGTGCTTTGTTTCCATATTGTGCTAAATTGCCATTTTCTCCTGTCTGTGATTTTACATAAAGATCAATGTCGTTCTTCTGCTGAGGAGGTGGAAATGCAATAGTTTGTTAGCTGAGGTCAACACCGATGTCATCACTTTGGGCATTCAGGTGTAATGTTACATGCTTTAAAATCTAATCAGTCTGAGGGCTTTCTCAGGTTTAAACAGCAGGATGCAGATGTATGAAAGCAGAATTAAAGCAGACAGGAGTTGATGATGACTCGCTGGTAAACAGTGATTCAATACTTTTTTGCTTTTGGATACAGTTCAGTGTTATATGTTAGCTTTGTTCCCTTATATTCATCAGCCTTGTACTTTCACTGTTCACTCTCCATCCATTCAAGGATGTTTGTTATGCTGTCTCTCAGTTTCAGGTAAAATAAATGTATAAACTCTCAGTGGAGTGGTTTTGTGACATCATTCATGTCTTATACAAACTTTTTCAGTTTTACTGTTTTTTATTGTATACAAAACCAATGAAAACTAAATGTGACTGTTCAAGTGAGATAAAGAAACTGAATGATTCTTTCAAAAACATAGGAGAAGGAAAGAAAACATTCAAACATGACATTCAAGACACAGGCAAGAATGAATTTGATACCAGAAAAAGAACTTGTCACAGCCACAGCTTAAGGCTGTGGGCTGTGGTAGTGCTTCCTGCTCTCTCTCTCTCTCTCCTAGGTGTGTTCTTGGTGAAGCTGGCAGCAGGTGTGGTGCATCGTAATCAGCAGACGAGCTGCAGGTGGAGCTGAGTGACTGGTCTCAGAGCATCTCTATAAAAGCAAATGGCACCCGTCATTTGAAGCTGGACCGTCGTCTAATCTCCAGTTAGTGCTGGGAGTAGAACTGTCTTTGCCACCAGCCTAGAATTGCCAGTAATTCTGTTTTCTGTGTTTAGAAAGCTGATTCCTGCCTGCTGAGTTGCCTGGGTTCCTTCGTCTGCTGGTTTCCGCCCTACCACGGATTCTGCCTTCTTCTCCGGAGGATCTCCACCTGTCACCAGCTTAACCTGGGACCATCAACGTACACCTGGAAAGAGGACTTTCTCTGGAAACATCTGCCACGACCAGGTTCTACTGACACCAACTTACCAAGCACATGGCGAACACCGGGAGGGAGAGTTCTGGATGAAGCCAAACTAAAAGGACTGTTCTCAGCTCATCAGTTAAGTCTCCAAGCCCTAGTATCACCAGATTATTTGTATTGTTATGTTGAATTAAATAATCAGCGTTCCGTATTTAACTTGATGTATTTTATGCTTTGCATAGGATAGCTTTAGTCTGGGGTTTCAGCTCATAGTTACTGGTAGTCAGGGCTGGGTTAGTTTTGTATTTTCAATTGTTTCCCTACCTTGGTGTTACCATACGTGGGTTGACCTTAGTTTCAGTTTCCATGTTCATGCAGTTATTCCTCTGTACCTCTAGATGGTTTTTGTTTTTGAGTTCTAGTAGTAGTTTGGTTCTTCTTTGTCTAAGATTCTAGTTCCGGTTCCTGTATAGAGTTTCTTGTTGTGAATAAAAGCATTTTTAACACGTTCACGCTGGTGTTGTTTCATTTCCTGCTCCTGAGCCTTTTGAACCTGCCGTAACAGAACTAGCAGTCAAAGAAACCCTTAGTAAAGTGTCCTCTGATATTAAAGAACAGAAACAAAGTTAATGTACTGACAAATGACCTAAAAAAAAATTTAAACTTAAACAATTTATGTACACAATGTATTAAAGAAGTGATATTTCTGTTTGGCAAAATGTAGAAGTTATAAATGTGTGTATGCTCATTTGAACGACAGAAAAATGATAAAATTATGAAAACATTATTTGAATATGAGAACTAGATTAAAGTCTAGTGTTGCTGCTGTGAACCAAAAAGAGTACAGTCAGCAGATCCTTCAATTATTTGTTCTATGCCATAATTATTTAATGACATTCACACAATTATGTTAAATTGTGTAAGAGCTCCCAAACGTCTACTCTATCTAATGTTTTGGGACCAAAAAATGTGAAATCACAATTTAAAAAAATATTTCAAACCAACAGTTTTTTTTTTTAATATATATATATATATATATATATATATATATATATATATATATATATACACATATACAAGACCTGCCTCCTTATCTTGACAGATTACATCAAGGGAATCAATGATGAAGTACAAGTACTTAATCATGCCTTTTCTTTTCCCATTACCACTTCTTTAGTGACTTGGCTACACCCATTTAGGGTAAAGCAGGTGTTTTGTTAGTATGAATGCCAACGTGGTGGGTAAATTGTTAACCATGTTCAAGGCCTTAGTTAAGTGTGTTGTCAAAGTAGTATTTGCTTCTTTGCACTGAACACAAAGTGCAGCTGAGGCTCATGTGTTTGGTCATAAACCAAAGGCGTGGAGAAACTTAAATTGTGTTTTGATTCATTCATTGGTCCATTAGCTAGACTTGCTTTATCCTGAGGGGGCAGCTGGAGGCTTCTCTAATATGATGCTGGGTAACAGGTGAGAGTTCACCCTGGACAGGTCACTGGTCCATCGGCAGGCTAATGGAAGGAGACAGACAGCCATGCACATTCAGACCTACAGCCAATTTAGAATCACAAATTAAACCACCATCATGACCCTCACACAGAAAGGCCTCAGCCAACCAGTAGATTCCATCCCAGAACCTTGTGAGTGCTAACCACTTTACTACCATGCAGCCCTTCTGTCAACCTTTAATTTGACCTGATAATGGTGCAAAGCGCAAGGTGAAGGGATAACCAAAATTAACAAAAGTAATCCTGAGGGTAGCATTATGGACGTACCAGATTTCATGTCAGTCCAATTGTCCGTACAACGTTGAAAACCGGAAATGTCAACCTGATTTTGATGCTTGAGTTCAAGATCACTAGAGTCACAGAATTCATTCTCTTTCTTTTTTTTTTAGTGTGGACCAGAGTGGAAGAGGTACTTACCAAATGACAGACAGACCAACCTGCCATCCCTCGGGCCGAGCTACTAATGTAAGAGAGAAAAGCATTTTTTTTTTCAATGAAGATAACATTAAATGAATCAGAAATACAGTCTAGACATTGTTAATGTGGTAAATGACTATTCTAGCTGGAAACGGCTGATTTTTAATTGAATATCTATATAGGGGTACAGAGGAACATTTCCAGCAACCATCACTCCTGTGTTCTAATGCTACATTTTTTTAGCTAATAGTGTTGAAAGGCTAATTGATATGCAATTATGTTAGCACATGAATAAAAGTGTGAGTTTTCATGGAAAACGTGAAGTTGCCTGGGTGACCCCAAACTTTTGAATGGTTGTGTAAATAAGGCAATACTTGGACTACTGCCCATCTAAATTTGTTCTCTAACTGCACAGAAAAGTGCTGACATTTACTCTCTCTGTTCACAAGATCATTTGTTGCTTTCTGTTCCATATGCCCGCACCGAATTGGGTAAAAAAGCTTTTGTTTACTCTGCACTTTTTGCATGGAATATGTTGCAGAAAGACTGGAAATGAACTAGTCTCAGTGAGACCTTTTAAATCCAAACTGCAAGTTCTTGTGGCCGACTCCACAACTTGCACCTGTGTTTCGTAACTTGCTTGTAAATGCAATTTTTCTTTGTTTTTTGCTAGTGTCTTAATTGTGTTTTGTATTTGCTGCTTCCTATGTTGGCCAGGACTAACTTGAACAAGAGGTTCTTCATCTCAAAGAGGTTTCTCCTGGTTAAGTAAAGGTTAATAAACAAATAAATAATGTGATAGCTTGGGGATTGGTCTCTTACACTAATGGTTTTTTTAAATTAACACTCACCATAAACTTGCTGGCATCACTCTGGGTGTGTTTAATTCAGACCTGACTTCATCCTCAGCCTCTCACCCCGTCCACTGTCTGTCACTGACAGAAAACTGCAACGTGTTTGTGCGTCAAGGGCAGCTTTCTTTTTCTTTTACACCCCTAAAGCTGTTCAGTTTCAGAGCTGATTGCACAGCACTCCGCTCATAACGCAGAGTGGAGGCTGATTTTCTTTAAAAAAAAATTACAGAAATGTATTCATTATTAATGTGGTGCATATTTTTTTAAATTCACTTCAGTATCAATGCCAAAAAGGAATTATTTTGGCTGCGAAGCTCATTCTTGTATGTTCCTATTCTGTTTATCAAGAAAAGGAACTAAAGTAGACAGGTCCTCTTCATTTGTATGTTCTTTAAGTTTTTGTGGTTGAGGGGAGGAAGGCTTAAGCATAACTAGAGAGAATGAATTTAAACACTTCCCCACCAAAGGCTAATTAATTATTAAGAATTATTGCATAAATGTGTTTGTTTAATTGTCAGGATTAGAAAGCCTCAAACATGTATGTGTGCTTATCTACGCAGTGACCATTGCACAAAACTGAATTCACACAGAAACTCTTCCCAGCAAAGAATTCTGACAATCAGGACTCACAGAAACATGATAATTTAATGAACATATTTTTATGAACATTTGGTGAGCGTGGTACGCTGTCAGCATTGTTTTAGGAATGTTAAAAGTGAGATATAAAAATCAAACCCGATAGAGTCTTAAAAATAGCTCCCGATGCCTTGAGTCTTGGTCTTTCTGTAGTGTTATCTGCTGCTGTTAATGGGTCCATTTTTTTACTTCTTTACAAAGGTGACAGCTTGAGCTTTACAGCTCAATGTCAGAATGGAGTGGCGTGGAAGGATATTTTCTCTGTTGGCCTTTTGCCCTCATAAATAATTGATATACCTACTGGAATCAATGATAGATATTTCATCTTGTCTCTCTGTGAGTAACCTTTTGATAACCCGGGGTAAGAGCAAGGACTTGTAGTTGCTTTGAAAAATAATAAAAAATTAAAAGATCAGTGATAACCCCCACCGTTTTTTTTTTTTTTTACAATATAATACAGCATATTCTCCTGTTAGCGTTCATTGTCCTCGATGCTGAGATTCTAGATCATTCCAGCCAACCAAGGTGGAAGAAAGAGTCCCACAGATCCCAGTATACACACCAACACAAACATCCAGAGGAATATCCTGTCGATGACCATGGCCACATACTTCCAGTCCTCCTTCACCTGGCAGAGAAGAGAAAAAGCACAGAGGGACATTTCACATTGCACACCACACCACCTTTCTTTTTACCAGCTGTCAGTTTTCACCCTTGATTGATTTCTCTCGAATGGCTGATTTTTTTCATTATGAGGCCACTATCTCCTAAATGTCAGTCAATCCTTGCTTGTCTCTCTTATAAAAAAAAAATCAAGGTCAAATTGCTGAGGTCCCGTTGTTTTAAAGGCAGGCCTTTTCTGGCCGCCGCTGGAGAAAATGCATTGTAGCATTGACAGTGACTAATGTCAGTGAATGCAATAAGTTTCATTATGTTTTACATTTCAGACATCTCCTCCCCTTCCATGCAGACCCTGCAATTTTTCCTAGCAACTCAGCAGTTAGTGCTGTCTCGTTGTATACTTAACTATTTGATGTTTAGCCCTTTTCTAACTGAAATTATTTTCAAGAAATATTTCAAAGAAATTCCTCTCTACTCTGCCAAAACTACAGGCTTACAGTATGACTCGACACAAGAAACAGTTTCACCAAACTTTACCAAATATTTTGCGGAATTTATTTCTGTTATGTAATTGTTCATACACTAGCATTCAAAAGTTTGGTGTCACTTAGAAATTTCCTTACTTTTGAAAGAAAAGCATTTTTTTCAATGAAGATAACATGAAATTAATCAGAAAAACAGTGTAGACATTGTTAATGTGGTAAATGACTTTTCTAGCTGGAAACAGATGATTTTTAATGGAATATCTACATAGGTGTACAGAGGAACATTTCCAGCAACCATCACTCCTGTGTTCTAATGCTACATAGTGTTGACCACAAACTTTTGAACAGTAGTGTATGTGTAACTGGTAATATTAAGTTCAACATTATAAAAAAAACATTTATAAATTTTATAAAGAACTTTTTTTATCATCAGAAAACACTGGTTGCTGTTTTTACTGACTAAATTTATCACTATTTATTTTACCAGTGTTGGCAGGGATGATTTGGTCCTTGTGTTTCTCTTATAAATGCACATGCGAAGCCTCCAAGCACAGCAAATTTAAAGAAAAGTATATGAAGAATGCTGGTAGCTATGCATACACGCTGATAAAAACACGTATAGAATGTCACTAATAAATGAAAGGATCTGTTTGTCTATGTATGTCTCTTTCTGTTCTTCACAGATCTTGTGCGCTGTACTTCTGATCTGTGTCGCTGGGGACCTGCCTAAGTGCAGTGTCGAGTTTGAAGTTGTTTGGATAAGTGTTGGCTCTTTTGGGGGTAATTCAGGGTCTTCTGGGGTCCTCAGCAGACCTTTGGCTGTCTGTGGGTGGAGTCTAAGTGTTGCCTGTGTTGCTAGGCAACATCATCCAAAGGCAAATGTAGGATGTCACATTCTGATAAGAGCATCAAAATCAGTCATGCATTATGTCATGCATCAACAGAGAGACTACAATGTCCCACATCAGACATGAAAGTGCATGAAGAAGGGAAAGTTACATGAAGGACACTGCAGATAAAGTACTTTAACCACAATAATGAAATGAAGATATTCAGAGTAATTAGTTTGAATGCACCTCACATAGTCTATCCTTAGAAACAATGAGTCTGCAGTCATGTAAACCTGCAGGGCGTATTCATTTCTTTGAGGAGGGGCCAGATGTATGCTGTTGTTATCATCTGCAAACGATACTAACTGTTTATTTCACCAAGTGCTCATTCTGACATTCGAAACATAATTTCTCATTTAGGAAATACTTTGGTTTGATATTCTATTGGATGATGACAAAGAGTAGAGAGTTTGGCTGCTGTGAGTGCAAGAATTCCAGAGACTTGTTTGCCCGGTTAGCCACTACCATTAATGGTTACAACTTTGCCTATGCTTGTCCCCTGTCCCTCCTGCTTTATGTGCACCTTATTATATCATAAATGTCCCTCTGTAAAATTCAGTCTGATTATTACTCTGCCAAAGAATCTGGCGGAGTTATGTGACGATCGCCGTTGGTTTGTCTGTCAGTCTGTTTGTCTGCTAGCAACATTACTGAAGAATGGACTAGCGGATTGGGATGAAATTTTCAGAGAAGGTCAGAAGGACCAAGCGATTAGATTTTGGCAGGGATGCGTTGTATAGTCTGGATCCACAGATTTGTTAAAGATTTCTGTATCATTGCGAGATAGCGGCACGGCGTCACTGTAACTATGACAACAAGTGAACGGTACGTCAGCTGTCTGCTGACGATCACATGATTGCGATCCTACTACAAATTGACCGCTGCGGACCACAAGTTGTTTAAAAATTTCATCCGTTGGAAATCCTACAATGATTGAGCAGTCTAGGCGGAGTACTGCGCTCTCTGAGTGCTTTTCTAGTTATTTAATGTACCTTTTCTGCCTCACTTCAGTTCAATGACAAGCAAAAGTTACAAAGTTACCAGGTAGTTATGTTGTGTTGTGTAGATGTTTCAAACAAAATGAGATGTTAGGAATGCTGACCCACTGGGTTACAATTTAGACTACTGGGGTTGTACATTGAAAATTTGGGTTTTAAATGAATGATCAAATATAACATTTTTGCATATTCTAAAAACTGCTCAAATCTGCAGTAAAAATAGTTGTTGCACATTCTGCAATGATTACATTCCAAAAAAATTAAATAACATATGGCCATATTATGTCAAAATCACATTTTTCATGCAATGAAAATTATTATATGGATCCTCAGTATGTCTAAAGACCCACAAATTAAGAGAAAAAAAACACCTTCTCTTTCTAAAAGAGGTGGACGCAACAGCAACTCCCTTAGATTTAAAGATATAGACACTAAAATAGTCCGTCTGAAACAGACCTCAAATCAACAGTATTATAAGCATGGTAGCATGAACAACATGTGCAGAATGTGAGCTGAAACTTGAAATACAGATTCTGCACATCATAATCAGCATTTTTATGTCATGGACAAGGCTGTACTGGTTACTTGAATGAAAAAAATCTGTCAACTCACTGAAAAGTCTGCATCCTCTGCCCTGAGATGATCAGCGATGTACTGTACTCCCTCAATGGCCTGTTGCATTGCTGGGGATATAGTTGGAATCATAGTATCCTGTTGTGTACTTGCGTCTTTAGTGGCCTCTGCTGTTAGGGTTTCTGTTGGTTGATCTATCAGGGCTGGTTTCTTCACTTGTCCTGTGATCCCAGTGAGCCCATCATCATGCAAGCAGCAGTACTGGAAGCTGTGGGAGCGACACCGATGTCCAGCTCTCTGAGGGAGCTGCATCTGTTGGTCACACATTTGCTCTGCGCTGACAGAGCGACCATTCGGGGCCAGTGTACTCGTGTCTTCCCTGGACAGGCTGCGAAATGGGCACAATGGCAAAGATGGGGGCAAGGACAACTGGGAAAAGGACATGGCAGCGGAATTGTGTCCCCGTAGAGTTTGCTTCTCTGAAAGGACTGAATACTGACCAGACATGGCTTGGCTGAAAATGCTGGCTTTTGGTGGGAGACCTTCCTCATTGTGGTTCTCAAGAGGGGAAGAAGGGGGGGACGGTGAGCAGACAAGGATGCCTGGACTGTCGGATGGAGTCTTTGGGAGTGTGTTCTCTGTCTGGGCCATCTGTCTGGACCCTGTCTCGAACCACGTCCAAAGGGCCTGTGAGTTGCCTGTAGTAGATATCGTGTGTGGACGGTGCATCATCTCAATAAGCTTCTTGCAGTTCTGCTTTGCTGTGCCTGGTGGACGTTTCATGAAGAGGACTCGAGGTACCATGTCCAAGAACACTCTCCGCACCCAGTGAGGCATACCGTGTGTTTGTGGTGATCGGTGATGTACGTTCAATACAAACACAGTAATTATGATGGAGAGTGTGACAAAGACCATGGTGAACAAAAGGTATTCACCGATCAGCGGAATCACCAGCGACGTGGACGGTATAATCTCTGTGATCAGTAGGAGGAACACTGTTAGGGACAGTAACACTGAAATACACAAAGTAATCTTCTCTCCACATTGTGACGGCAAATAGAACACCAGCACAGTCAAACAGGAGATAAGCAGACAGGGGATGATGAGGTTAATAGTGTAGAACAAGGGAAGCCTTCGAATGATGAAGTAATAAGTGATGTCTGCATAGATCTCCGTGCAGCACTCATACTTTTTTGTGTTGTATTTGCCCACTGCATTGACAATGACCCACTCGCCGCTCTCCCAGTAGTCCATCTGGTCCACGTCATTGGCCATGCTGATCAAATCAATCTTGGCACGGTCATATGTCCAAGAGCCAAACTTCATCTTGCAGCTTTGCTGGTCAAAAGGAAAAAATGTGACATCTATGCTGCATGAGGACTTATAAATGGCCGGAGGCATCCACTTTATCTGACCGTCATAGAACAGATGAGCCTTCGTGAGGTGAGTTACTGCAAAGTCGCCATCAGCACTGCAGATGAAGAATAGGAAATAAAGGGCATTCATCAAATGGTTTACATGTTTACCTCCAACAAAAGTTGTCCTGTGAGGTTTTAGTTATGTGTCATCTCTTGGAGCAGAACTTTCGATTGGTCAAGGTCACCTGACTTTTTTAACGTTTTCTACTTCATCACACGGTCATCCTCAGCAGATAATGCTTACTCAGTTGCCAAGGAGATTCAAAGGATGTTCTTGATTGAAATCTCCAGAAACAGCAAGTAAGTGGAACTTGACCAAAGATTTAGAGGCTTTTAATTTGAATGATTTATTTTTTAAAATACAGTTTCTGAACAAGAATAAAGAACCAGTTTTTACAATCAGTGTGCTCCAGAAACTAAAAGCTAGCACTATTTTTAGTTGAATGATTGACTAAACCACTGCATAAATGGTGCTATCTTTTTTATCTGGTGACGAGTAACACAGTACCATTTTTTTCATCTCTGTTGACGACTGTGCATCACTAGACAATATTCAAATTGAATACTTTTTCCTTTTTTAGTTTACACTTGTCACAGTTTTGTAAACTGAAGTTTTGCAAAGAAGAAAGAATATTTGTTCATTGATACTGATGACCGTCACACTTACATTGTCTGGTGTTCTAGAGTTAAATATGTTTTTATGACAAAGACAAAATACTGGAGGGTAGTGTTCTCTCTGTGAAATCTGTCTTAGCAACAGGTAGCAAATCATCCTTTCTTTTATAATCTGCCTTATGTTCAATTGATTCATCTCTTTTGTAAACACTAAACCTCTCAAATCACTGCAGACGTGCCGTTAGACCGCTGAGCACCACTCAGTCATCTCTGGTTTAGTTCTAGCTCATTTAGAACACTAATGCTCAAGTCTTTACACAGACTAAGAGACGTAGTGATCTAACAAAGTTAAAAAGCCTTTTTGATCTTTATTTTTTACTTTTAATTCAGCTGTGTTGATTTCATGTTCTGTAATGACATGCATTTGACAGTTTTTAGCAAACTGTGATGCAGTTGGTACAGTTTTCTGTATTAGCCAATTTCCTGTATTTTAAATTAAACTAATACAGGTCTACCTGAGGCACTCGCGCTGGATGGTTTTATCTCCAGCCCTCTGAAACACATCCAGTTACATTTCATCTTCTAATTCCTTGCCTGATGTACTACCTTTTGTGATACTGAGCTTTGTTTGTGATCATATCCATTAAGACAGACCTTGTTTGCATTTATTTCAGGTAAATTACTTTATGACACAGGACAAGATGTGTGGCGCAACATATTTTCCTTCTAATCATGCCACCTGTTGGAATTAAATCATCACAATTTGAACATTACTTATGATATGAATATTTTTTGCATTGAACATGACAACATTTAGGAGCACAAGAAGCACACTGTGTGACTAAGAAGACCCTGAACTGCATTCAACATACAAAGTATTGATACAGATTCTCACTTGTTGTAGAGGACAATGTCAGGCCTCCAGATAATCTCTGAGGGGATACGGATGGAGGTGACATTTTCATACTCCTCAGGGTTCCAGCGGAGTTTGTAATCATTCCATTCCTATAGGAGAACATTTGTCATATTTTATACAGTATTTTTTTATTATGTATTGCAGTGTATTTTTTAGCCTGCATTTAGTCTCTCATCATTTCATACTTGCTTGACCCAGACGTTTGTAGTCATCATCTGATTCTTTTCATCCTTTGATGGAAACAAAAAAATGATATGAAAATTCTATGACATTAATTTTCTTCAAGGTGAATTGTATGCCAGTCAGGGATTCAGCATCACATAGGCAGAATTATCATTTTCTAGTCTTTTATGTTTTCAAAGCCACCATACGATCTCATGAATCAGTTACGAAACAAATCAGCATACATTACTGTTCAAAAATTTGGGGCCACTTAGAAATGTCCTTATTTTTGAAAGAAAAGCAGTTCAATGAAGATAACATTACATTAATTAGAAATACAGTCTAGACATTGTTAATGTGCTAAATGACTATTCTAGCTGGAAATTGCTGATTATTAATGGAATATCTGCATAGGAGTACAGAGGAACATTTCCAGCAACCATCACTCCTGTGTTCTAATGCTACATTGTGTTAGCTAATGGTGTTGAAAGGCTAATTGGTGATTAGAAAACCCTTGTGCAATTATGTTAGCACATGAATAAAAGTGTGAGTTTTCATGGGAAACATGAAATTACCTGGGTGATCCCAAACTTTCGAACAGCAGTGTATGTAACGGTCGTTATAAAGACAATTGGTTGTGTAATAAACCTAGAAAAAAGTATGAGGCAGTATATCATGCAAAAACACCCTCACTAGAAAGTTGCTTTCTCCAGCTCTTCCACAGCAACATCTAAGATGCAGCAGAAAGTGAATACATTCTATAGGAGGAGACAACTTCACCCAGAGCTGACTCACTACCATGCAAGTGGAACAAGTACTGTCAACTAATTGTGTGTCAAAAACCTGGAAATCATACCCGCAGCATTGCAGGCTGTACAATATTTAAGCTGCACGGTGCAACGGGATGGATTCGAAATGGCAGTAAGGGGTGAAACAACTTTTCCCTTGAATCAACAGAATCCTAACAACAATTGTGTGAAACTCACATTGCATGCTCATGTTTAAAACCACAGTTTGTCTGCAAGGCAAAGATACCATAGGGGTAAGAGACAATAAAGATGTTATTTTGGTGAGACCAACTGTGTCTGGAAAGCTGTTCAGGAGACAGCTTTGAATGTTGACTGCCAGTGTTAGCATACTTGACAAGTGAATTTAATTTGGGAAAATAATGCAATCTCTTCTGTTGTGGTTTCATTTCCCCTGATAAGTGATCTATATTTAAATTTATCTCATTTGTTTGGTGTAGCTTTGAGCTGGTTATTATGAATGTCCATACAACAGAAGAAGCACAATTAAAAATAAATCACTTACACAGTTAAATTACACCGTCACCATGGTAACATGACACTTACGGTGATGCAAATAGTATGTGCTGTTTATTATGCTGTAGCTGAGCATGTATGGAGGTTTTCAGACGTATGAATTCTCTTTTCATTGGTGAATGTGTGTTTGACAGCTCATTCAACGAGTCATTGTGTGTGTTCATGTTTGGAAGTGATAAGGAAGGGACTTCAGCTGTCTTGTTAAACTGTAACAATCAGCCTTTCATAGAATGGTGATGTTCAAAATTTTATGCAAATATTGTTTTAAATAAAATAAACAATATATTTATTATATTATTTAATTTAAAAAAATATACACTACTGTTCAAAAGTTTGGGTTCACTTAGAAATGTCCTTATTTCTGAAAGAAAAGTTTTTTTTAGTGAAGATAACATTAAATTAATCAGAAGTACAGTCTAGACATAGTTAATATGGTAAATGACTATTCTAGCTGGAAACGGCTGATTTTTAATGGAATATCTCCATAGAGGTACAGAGGAACATTTCCATCAACCATCACTCCTGTGTTCTAATGCTACATTGTGTTGGTTAATGGTGTTGAAAGGCTAATTGATGATTAGAAAACCCTTGTACAGTTTTGTTAGCACATGAATAAAAGTGTGAGTTTCTATGGAAAACATGGGTGACCTCAAATTTTTTGAACTATAATGTATATATTATTTAATTTGAATAAATGTATGAAAAATATTGGATGCCGTTATGAAACTAGTCTCACATTCAGACCATTTCACACAGTGCTGTGACTCACAGTGTGAGAATGGTCTCTTCTATAGAGTACAGAAACATTCTCTTTTGTATTTCTTTAAACCAATCACAGCTGTCTTGAGCGGAGCTAAGCAACAGTATCCACTCAAGGTTGCTGCTCGATAGTTGTTGTTTCCTGTAGTGAAGGGGATTTTAAAAACTGTAACTCATAAATAGTGGAAGGGGAGGGGATTTTTTTTCCTAAATGGAAGAACACACAGGACATTTACACAGAAAGTGAAAAAAGCTACAATTTAATTTCAGCTGGAATTTAATAACATAAGCAGTTGGCTATTGATGAAACTTAGCAAGGCTGTGAGGTTTTACTCACCACATCAATAAGCTGGGCGATAGACAGTCCAAAGTGGACCAGCACTGTGTCTGTCGTGTTTTGTACTGGCCGGGAGAGCTTATTGTAATTTACAAACAGATTCTGGAGCAGCCTCTCTTCAGCGTGGGCACGAGGTCGAACTTGGAAACAAACTGAGGGCAGAGAAGAAGATTAAAGAAAGTTTAGACCAGTTCTTGCTATTTGTTTGCAGGTCAATACCATTTTTAGTCATAAAAAACAATGTAGAACATATTGATTTGTTTAAAACTATGTTTCCACATGTGTCAGATATTATTTATAATTCTTTGTACTCCTTTATGACAGCTGCTTTTCTGCAACATTCCTCATTGACCTTCTGAACCATCATTACCATTTTGAATGATTTCTCTTTTTGCATTTTTATGTATGAAATAGCTCCTGCGTTTTCAAATACATGACATAAATATGGAATTTATTTGCTCCCATTCACAATACATTCATCTGTAATGTATTTAGCTGATGCGACCATACCGGTGAATAGGGAGTGCAATCTAAAAGTGGGGTGACCTCTATTAGAGAGGTGGCGTATGGTTACATGAGACAGTATCTGAGGGATGAGATGAATGGAGGTGGGGGAGGAGGTGGTGTGTATGTGATGGGGGGGACAGAAACGGAAAAAGAGGAAGGCTGAATCTGAATCTGAGGACATCCGTTGTGTTTCCAAACGGACATGCTGATGGAGCAATATGTCGAGACGTCTCATCCCTCCCTCTCACCCACATGGAGCAACTCAGTCACATCTGCCTGCTCTGAGGATGGCCTAACGAGGTCTGGCAACAATTAAAGAGACATGGGTCATCCCAGGATCTGTACAGTACAGTGTCCTTTGTAGTTTGGTCCTTTTTTCAGATTCAGTTTGGCCTTTTTTTCTTTGTGGAGCTTGTGCTTCTGTGCAATACTTCATTGTCACAACATTATACCAGAGGCTGTAATTTATTTAACAGGCCTTGGTGACATCTCTTTTTTTTCAAGTTTATTTTGAACATTTAAAGATACAAAGCAAACAACAGCAAAACGAAATGAATAACTTGCTCAAAGAGGAGTGGGAAGAAGTCAGTGCTCATCTAGTCCCACTCCTTCTCCTTACATAAATGATTGTAAATCCACTCTACCTGCTCCTTCAAATTACTACCATTTATAAACAACAAGAATAATAACAATAATAATAATAATGAACATGATTTATCATAGATATACATGAATATGTCCATCTACATTTACACAAAAGGACAAAGACGAAAGGATCTAACAATAGCAAAACACGACAGAAGGAAAACACCCAACTAATAATATGTATAAATAAAAATAGAAAACGAATCATTAAAGTAACCTGTGCACACCCAGTGACTGTCACACCCCCTCTGTGAAAACATTATCTTTATATTTTGTTTCAAACTGTTGCGTGTTTGGACATTGCTTGATCTCCTCACCCAAACTGTTTCAGAGTCTTACCCCATAGAATGAAATACAGAATCTTTTTCTATTTGTACTGATTTAGTTAATTTTGAAGTTGTATTTTCCTCTTAATTGATTCTCCCCTTCTCGATCCCTAAACAATCTCTCTATGTTTTGTGGCAATTTATGGTCAGAAACATGTATTGCTTTGTTTAAATTGAAATACTTCTTGAAAGTAACCCTGTATATGTTTGATATGTGGTTTCCAAATGATTTGTTCATCTATTTTCACCCCAAGGAATTTATTTTCATGAACTTTTTCAATTTGCACCCCATCTATCTGTATCTATACACTGAACTACTGCATATTTGCACAATATTTTATATTATGCACAATTAACTCATTGTTTCTGTAAAGTAAAACATTACAGTTGAATTTTCATTTGCAGAAAGGAAATTGTTTTGTTGTACACAATCAAGCAGGTTACACTCTGTCTCACTATAAACTTGTATTGTTAAAACAAGGATTCAGTTGTTGTCATGCTGCTAGGATTCCTCTTGGGTCCTCCTACTCACTCAATCAAAGCTGATGGGCTGTCCCTCAATTTCCTGAAAACTGGCATCCACAATTTTTAAAGGCTTAGGATCAATAGCTCATTGAATAGTTTCTTTTTCCATCACGTCTTCTCTTCCTGAAACACGTCCAGACACCAAACAACCTTGAAATGTCTCAGATCAGAATAACTAACACAGGTAGCTTTGTTTAATCACATCAGATCAGAGCACTATTTGTTGAATGCAGCGATATTGAATAAAAAGCAGTGTTCTCGTAGATTCTAAAGCAGCCTTCTAACTAATGGGTTTAGATGAGAGAGCTCGCAGGGTGTCCTGACTTTGACAATATGTAAGTCAGGTCAGTCGTATCTGTAGAGTAGGTTGAGTTCTGAGCACTGATACAGACTGGGATAATTACATTGTTCTAGAACTTGGAACATTTACTTTCGTTAGGAAACATTTAATTTATTGCATATTCTCAGTATTTGTTAATGCAGACAATTTAAATTAAAAAAAGCAACATTGTCTGGATGAGGCAATCCTTCTAAGTGGAATTTTTACTACATATTTCCATGTTTTGCAAGACATAAACCAAGCAGATTCATCCTGGTTAGTTATTTCAATGTATTGTAGCTACTGAACCCAAATCTGTCCACGTTTGATCAATGCATTCTCATTGGCCAATACTGCATCAGCAGCAAATTTCAGTTTGAACCAAGTAGATGCTGCTCTTGAACTCAACAGATTAGGCTTGTTACTAGGTTACAAAGCTTAGATAGCAATAGAGGCAGTTTCTATGCCTATTCAATTTAAAAATAACTATAAATAACAAGTTTTTGTATCTCAGGCGTTGTGTGCTTTCTTTTGTGACTGTATCACTCATCTTGTTAAACTAGCCTTCAACAAAAATCCTTTCTAATGAATAATGAAGCTGAGGTTAGATTATACAAAGACAGTTGGGATAAGCAGAAGGGCTGAATTTTATATTTTATTTTATAAAAAAACAAGATCCATTGCTGAATTTTTGATCTTTTTTGTATTGGCCCTGTATATTTGGACAAACACTATGGAATAATTAAAATGCAGGCTTTATTTTTGAGCATAGAGCGGCTCAGTGGTCAGAAATGAGTGAAATGAGTTCAGGCACCAACTTTGTTGCTGCTGAAGGACTTGAGCACTGCAACATTTCAAATGAAAAATAAATGAAGAATTATAATTTGAGATGAGTAAAAGTTGAATCACCTCTTCCTTGCTCTTCCAACAAATGTCCAACAGTCTCTCTTCAGCAAAAACTAAATGTACTACTCAAAAAGATTAAAGGAACACTTGATCATCACAGTATAACATTAATTCAACTAAACTTCTGGGATATCGATCTGTCCAGTTAAGTGTTCCCTGAAATTTTTGGAGCAGTGTATATACAGCCCTACTATTTTTTTCTCTGCCACTAACTCATTTATGTACAGTCTCTCAAGTCAAAAAAAGAGAAAATGAGAGATGAAACAGCCGCAATTGACAGAAACAAAAATGACTTACCCTGTGGAGGAAGAGTGAAGATCAATAAGCTCAAATATTTGTATATATCCATCTCGCCTCCAGTAGTATCCAACTTTATGATTGAACTCCTTTCAACTTAGGCTGGATTTCAGTCCAGGTGGTCAGTCATCCCAGAAAAGATCAAACTTGGAAATTTCTCTCCCATAACAGCAGGTGTTTAGGAGGTTCAGGTTCAGGTCATGTCAGTGTGTGTCAGCAGAGGGTTCAGTGTTCCTCCTGGATCCATCTGTCCATCCTTTCAGTCACTCTTCTGTCAGGTTGTAGCAACATGAGGGACCGCAGACATGTAGTGTAGTTTTCCTGACCATGCACTTGGAAGTCCCTCCTCGTTCCACTGGAATCCTTCATCCAAGTGTAGCTGATGCGTCTCGTCTCCACCCTCCCCGTCTACAACGCTCCCTCCCTCACTTCTCATCTCTCCGCCTCCTCTGCTCATCTCTCTCTCTTTTACTCTCTCTCCCCTCTCTCTCTCTCTCTCTCTCTCTCTCACACACACACACACACACACACAAATTCATCTCTTTACATTCTCTCTTCTCTCCCACTTATTTTTTATTTCCTCCCTGTTCCAGTTTTTTGTCTCTTCTTCACTTTTTTCCATTAAAAACACTGAACTTTTTTTGTCAGTGTGTGTATACAGTATACAGTTCTGTGCGTGTTAGTGATTGTGTGTTTTTGTAGTATGTGAGATGTGTTACACTGTGTGTACAGCTGGTGTGTAGCTACCTGTCAACATCCACTGTGGTAAAAACAAAGTGCCTGTGAGTCATAGGACCTTTGGATAGTCTTCAATCTCTGCTCTGGCTCCCAGAGCCCATCATCTCAACCTGCCTCTTTTATCTTAGCTCCTCCTTTCTCCTTTAAACACCCCTGACCCTCACCTGCTGTCAATTTTTTTCATGTAATTTCATACACAAAGACAGAGATTTCTCGGTGCTTCACTACCCGTCTCCTTCACAGCTTTTATACGTCAGCAGAGCTCAGTGCCAAGGCTGGCCATCTATTGAGACAGTCGCATTTGCTTGAGGGGTGTTTACTCATGTCGCAAATCCTTTACTTTTCTCCAGCAATACCATCATGTCATGTTTTGATCGAACAACTGAATACACTTAAAAAAACCTTGACTTAAGAGTCATGTTTACTTGACAATGGGCAAAGCAGAAGCCAGCTTTTGACTTTCTGACAGTTCTTTCTGACTGTGTTATATGATAGAGCACAACAAAAGCAGTCCAGCCGGAGATATATTTTGCTGTTGTAGATGTTTTTGTCAGATATGCTTCTTTTCAATACACTATGAGCCCACAGAGAAAAGCCTCCGCAGTGCAGACATTGATTTTTTTCTAATCAAAGACACAGTTCTCTTGATCCAGTGATGACTAACAGTGACTTGACAGATTCCTCTCCCCAGTGTTGCCGCCACGAGCACAGATGTACGTTCTTGCTATCAAAGATTTGATTGCAGATTATTTAGTTGGATTGCTGACAGGAGTCCAGCAGGAATTTGCAAGTGGGACAACGTAGCAGCAGGGGGGCACTATAAGAGGAAATTTCACTTTCAGTATAAGGGCAGGATGTACAAATAGGCCAACTACAGCCTGGTGGCTGACACATACATTAGTTTATCTCACACCCACATACAGACACATATAAGCTCCCTCTGTGGACATTGCAGCAGATGAGAAGAACCATCTGTGCTTCATTGCTTTCCGAATGTTAATGGAGTATAAGGCAGGCAGCAGTCACCTCTTCTAGCAGACTCTTTAATAATTCACCTTGTCCTGGTGCTGGAAAGCCTTTGCTGATCCTTAAACAGACACTCTGACCTCTGCTTCACAAGGTCACAACCCAAACACAGTTGCTGACCTATAGTGGTCTGTGTTGAAACACTTAGGCTGGGTGGTTTCAATCTTAAATGTTGTACATTGCAACCACAAAACATAATCAAAATTTTAATTCAACTGCTTGTTGATACTTTCTCTTTAGCTTTACAATGTAGCATTAACAACAAGAAAAGCACTCAGAGAGCACAGTACTCCGCCAAGGCTGTTCATTCCCCCATATGGCATTGTCAGAAACGCAACATTATTTTTTAGAAAAGCAGCATTTGTTTATTAGTGATTGATGATCGGAAATCACGGCAACATAGAATGTGGCCATGTAATATAGATGTATCCACAGACAAAATGACCTTGCACTGAACACTGTGTTATGCATGTGTACGTTATGTACAGATACCGAATCGCGTGACCTACATATTGGTCATCCCCACAATTTAATCAATTGTTCCTTGTATCATTTCCAACGAAAAAGTCTTGATAAGTCCACAGTGGTCAATTTGTAGTAGGATCACAATCATGTGATCGTCAGCAGGCAGTTGACGTAGTGTTCACTTGTAGTCATAGTTACAGTGACGACGCAGTGATAGAGAAATCGTTAATAAATCCGTGGATCCAGACTACAAGCCGCATCACTGCCAAAATCTAATCAACTGGTCCTTGTGCCATTTCTGACCTTCCCTGAAAATTTCATCCAAATCTGTTAGTCCATTTTTGAGCAATCTTGCTAACAGACAAACAAACAGACGGACAGACAGACAAACAAACACAGACAAACCATTTCCGATCATGACATAACTCCACCACGTTCCTTGGTGGAGTAATTACTGTATGTGCAGTGCCTTGCCAGTTGATAAATCTCTTATAATTTTACTCATGTTCAGACCAGGACTCAAGGGATTACAGTGTCAATATGTCATGTCATCACTTTTCACTTATGTCTTTTGAGATTTCCTGCAGTGCTACTATGTGGCTGACATTTTGTGGCTTATACAGAAATGTGTCAATAAGCATCGGACAGTTGCCATAGAGTCTGATACAGACATTCGCATCCCTCTCAGAATGAGGAGTAGCTTCTGCAGACTGGTAGCCTTCTTGTCAGTTGGGATTTTGGTATATTCCTCAGGCATTCATGGAACATCTAAGCTCATCTTCCCAACGCTGCCCAGCACCATATCAGATGGCTACTTATGTCAATCATTTTCAGGACTATTGCATTCAATGTGCTAGTTCCAATGAGGTTTAGGTCCAAACATGCTGGACAAATCTGAGTCAAACAAATTTAGCTTGGTCTTATGTGACCAAGGAATGCAATCCCAATATCCACCAGACTTCTTTTTGTGGTGTGGTTATGAATTGGGGTGAAGGGAGAAGCCCGTCAACACCACCTGGAGGCTCTCACCCCAGGAACTACTATACTAAATCTGACAACCAACTTGGTCATACAGATCAGACCAGTTCGATAACAGAAGACAGACATGGTTCAAAGTCAGAAGAAATGACATTTATTGAATAATCGATTGAAAAATTGGTTGAATGCTGGATGTCTGGAAGTGCCTGCGGAGAGAGTAACCTAAATAAAATGGAATAAATTGAACCAATGAAAAAATATTTCTGACATTAATTTAATTCTATTTAACAGTAAAATTATTTTTAAAAGAAACGCTTCCACAGCAATAATAGCACAGTGAGAGGAAAGTGGACGGATGCTAGTGGGGGTGATGTGGCCGATTACTTAAGTGTTGCAGGAGTGCAACAAAACAACAAAAAAAAAACACTACAAGGCCTAACATCCACCACCAGTTGCCAACTAGTTCTACTGAAGGGGGATAATTACCTAAAAAGCAGTTGGCTCATTCTAAAACACAGAATAAAGGCTAACACAGCAAATCTAAGACAATGCTAGTATAATCAAAGGTAAAGCAGCAGCCATTAAAACCTACAATACAACAAAAACAGGTGTATAACATGCTTATACCATGTAATAACAGATTACCTTCAACTATCACTCTTGTTTACTGCTGGCTAAAATAAGCCATGTCTTGGTATAACGGTATATTAGGTATGCAGACTTGAGGGGTATCGGCAGCATCAACATTAAGCCAAGGCAGGCAAACTTGCCGGTACAAACTTCCTAACCCTATCACCAATGAGGCAAACAAGGGACTGTCAAACAAATGCAACCTAATCATCATGTGCATATGACTGAATACATTTTTTGAAACAGCAAAAACCCTTCAAACAATCTTGACTACAATCACCGATCTCAGAGTCGCAGTGGAGCCCAGGTGGCGACTATCAAGCAGAGACAAAAAGCAGCCATGATGCCACAGGTGCTTTTAATACCTTCAATCGGGGGCTGGGCCATGGGAGGAATCAACCTAATTCTCTGGTGGTTCCAAAGTATCTGTTTTTGATTGTTCATAACAGGCAATTCTCTACTTTTGGAATTTAAAAAATGCAATTTTTGAGAGGTGAAAATTTAAAGTTCTTTGACATTTAAGTGATATTGCACAAGGGTATAGTGTACTCACTTTTGCTGTGTATTATACCCTATGATAGGTAATTCAAAATTTCTATCAACCACACAGTCCAATCGACAATTAACTGTTTTTGAATGTACACTGCCTGTCCAAAAAAAAAGTCGTCACCTGGATTTACCTGAGCAAATAGGTAAGAGCCTTCCATTGAATAATTATTGCAGTGATGAATATGTTTTAGCTGCAACAACTTATTTAACCCTAGCTGATGCAGTGAGGAGCTTCTCATTTCTTAAACAACTATGTTGGAAGACATATCCTGTGGTTGTAGAAAGGATGTTAATCTGTCTTAGAAAGGTGAAATTATTAAAAAAAAAAAAAACAACTAAGGAGACTGCTGAAACTACTAAAATCAGGTTGAGAACCGTCCAACGCATTATTAAAACCTGGAAGGATAGTGGTGAACCATCTTCTTTGAGGAAGAAATATGTTCAGTCATGTGGTCTGATGAGTCCAGTTTTACCCTGTTCCAAAGTGATGGGGGGCATCAGGGTAAGAAGAGAGGCAGATGAAGCGAATGCACTCATCATGGCTAGTGCCTACCATACAAGCCTGTAAGGGCAGTGTTATGATGCGGGGTTGCTGCAGTTGGTCAGGTCCAGGTTCAGCAACATTATGTTCCCAAAGAATGAGGTCAGCTGACTACCTGAATATACTGAATGACCAGGTCTTTCCATCAATGGATTTTTTCTTCTCTGATGGCATGGGCACGTTCCGAGATGAAGATGCCAGGATTCATAGGGCTCACATTGTGAATGAGTGGATCAGGGAGCATGAGATGTCATTTTCACACATGGATTGGCCTCTACAGAGTTCAGACCTCAGCCCCACTGAGAACCTTTGGGATGTGCTGGAGAAGACTTTTGCACAGGGGTCTGACTCTCCCATCATCAGTATCTTGGTAGAAAATTAATGCAATTCTGGACAAAAATAAATGTTGTGACTTTGCAGAAGCTTATTGAAATGATGCCACAGCAACTGTGTGCCATTCTCCACTGAAAAACAGTGGTTTTCTCTGTGTCCTTTATGTTGGCCTGAAGATTTACCAGCAAAAAGAAAGATCTGATTTTATGTTCATGAGGACTTAACATCTGGAGACAAAACGTATGATTAAAAAAGGTTTCACTGCTAATCTCCACATGCAGCCAAAAAAAAGAAAAGGCCTTTAACTCCGGAACTGCCCCAGAATAACCACCACCTACTACTCTAAACTCTGATGGTCTCAGATAGATGCCTTACATTAACTATTGCTGTGTGGAGCCTGTTAACAGGGACTTGTATATAACAAAAGCTATAGATTTCATGTTATTCATACAGTGGTGTGCAGTCATTTGGGGATTGAATCGTATGTGGGAATAGTTGCATTATTGATGGGTTCCCAAAACCTTGTGAGGGATCTGTAGTATTGATCAGATCACAGAGTGTGTTCCCACTGAAGCCAGGCTCTGTGAAGAGAGCTCCCTGAAACCGCCCCAGGATCTGAGACCACTGGGTCAGCCTTCACTCAACAGCGCATGTTTTGCCTTTGTGATTCACACAGCTTTTTTTGCTCCGCTCATATAGACATCCACCCTCAGACATATAAGCACACACAGACATGGGGATTCATCCTATGCATGCATAAACAGTCAGCCTACTAGGTCTGCTCAGATCACCTGTCAATCTTGGGGACTGCTTTTTCAACGCATACACAAAAACCCCACTGCACTTTTCCTGGATTGTCTGTGTAAAACTAAGGTGTTTTACATGTACATCTCTATGTAACCTTGTAGGCGTGAAAACGAAAGGCTTAAATAATGTTTATAATAACATTGTTGTTGCGTTTGCTGTCATATTCTTTCTGTTGAGTTTGCTTAGTTAAATAAAAGCTATCCTGAACGCTGGAGCAGGCGTTTGCAAAGGCAAATATTGACACATTTGGATGCCAACCAGGATCACACCTGCAACAGCCCAGGGGTGAGCTAGCTGAGATGGCCAGTGAACAGGTACCAACAAAGATGGGGCACCTCCGGCATCTGTGAGGTGAATGCCATCTGTTAGCTGGACACACACAGTCTCAACAGGATGTCACTACAGTCTCCGGTGGTTACATGAATGTAACTCATTTTGCTCTTGAAGAAAGGACTTCTCTTTACCATGAAGAATGATCATGACAGTTTCAGTTGCTTCCTTTCATGCTGGCTGGTATGAGTGTTGTTTAAGATCAATATTATTTTGATTACATTAAAAATCAATAGGCACAAGCACCATTAAACCAAATGATGAATGGTCCATGAACAATAGTCATGGCTCTCCATGTTGTTCATTGACTGTTAATAGATGGATCATCAACATGATATTGCGGATTCATTAGACCTACATTATACTGGTCTTCATGGCTGCTACAAGTCAGTAAAATTAATAGCTGCCCTTGTAGTAGACTTTTTCAATGTCAAGTTAGAGCAGCACATGTTAAAGTGGACACAGTGGAAGAAGACATTTAGATTCTGCTATATACTGATGTTTTTATATCATGGGAAAATAAGGTTTATTACTCCATAAGATAAAAAGAAAAATCATCTTCATATGCAAAACAATAATAGACAAAGAGAATAATGGCCAGAAGTTTCTTTGTCTTCAACATTTTCGCCACATTTCATAACTGTGCCACTCCGACCTTTTTGACATTTATGTATCATAATTATGTTTGGTCTGTACATCTGGGATGGTTGCAAACATTTTTAGATACTTTCCCAAGTATGTCATTTTTATGGAGGACTAAAAGTGCCAAAATTAAATAAATAAATACATCATTAAATAATTAATTAAATATGTCATTAATTAATTAAAATTGGAATTAAATATTTCATTAATTAATTAAAATTGGAATTAAATATGTCATTAATTAATTAAAATTGGAATTAAATACTTAAATGTGTTATTAAATAAATATATCATTAAATAATTAAATATGTCATTAATTAGTTAAAATTGGAATTAAATGTGGGCTGCACAGTGGCGTAGTGGTTAGCACTTTCGCCTTGCAGCAAGAAGGTCCCTGGTTCGCGTCCCGGCTTTCCCGGGATCTTTCTGCATGGAGTTTGCATGTTCTCCCTGTGCATGCGTGGGTTCTCTCCGGGTACACCGGCTTCCTCCCACAGTCCAAAAATATGCTGAGGTTAATTGATTACTCTAAATTGCCCGTAGGTGTGAATGTGAGAGTGATTGTTTGTCTTTGTATGTGGCCCTGCGACAGACTGGCGACCTGTCTAGGGTGTCCCCTGCCTTCGCCCGAGTCAGCTGGGATAGGCTCCAGCCCCCCCCGCGACCCTAGTGAGGATTAAGCGGTGTATAGATAATATTTTCAGCACCTTTTCGGCTGAGGTTCCCAGCGAGCTGAGATGAGCCGATAATGTGGCGTTTACATAGTTCAGGCCACCGATTGGACAGGGAGTGACAACACACAGAGCAACTCCAGCACGAAAACAAAACCCTGCATTAAAAAACAACTGTAAACAGCGACGGTGTGCATTGCTCTTCACGGAACTCTCTGTTCTTCATAATTTTAATATGACAGCCAGACCTGTACCGTGGGTGAATGAAGAGGTCGAGACTTTTCTGTCTATGGTGGCGGACCAAAGAATACAGAGGGAGCTGGACGGAGAAAGTTTATCAGGAGGTCTCTGAGCGGATGGCCGCTCACATATACAGTAGACTGTATATAAAGAGGACAATGAAGCAGTGTAGGGAGAAGCTGACAAAGCTCAAAAGTGACTATCGGTCCACCAAGGACCACAACGGCCGGCGTGGGCCAACCAGGGGGTGTTGGAAGAGGTTTAATGAACGCTATTTAATGGCACCGCCAGCAACAGGTGGGAGACTCAGCCGCTGCATGTTGGAGACGTTCGAGGACGGTGAGTGTTTTGTGACTTCAAGAAACTTATACATCATTTATCCCATTGGTGGCAAGCTTCTTTTAAGCAAACAAGTATATTTAGAAAGTACCGTCGTTGTCTCCTGTAGCAGATAATAAGCTAGCTATTTAGCCATCGGCGCTAGCTATTTAGCCATCGGCGCTAGCTAGTTAGCCATCAGCGCTAGCCAGTTAGCCATCAGCGCTAACTCCGTGCTCTGCTTGTATTTCGTGCTGCTGTTTCTAACGTTTAGCTCTCAGAAGCTAATACTTCAGTCAGCATGTCGTGTTTTTCGTGTACTGAGGGTGAGTGTTTATTTCTGTTTAAGAATCCCTTTCCACATGCGAAGCCTACTCCACCTCCGTCGCGGAGCCCCCAGCTCCCCTGCCTCCTCTCCACCACCAGCAGCGGCTCCTCTCCAGCACCAGCTTCGACACCGACCCTGTCAACGTCAACCTCCAGCACGTCACAGCAACGTCTTGTCACCGATAAGACACGGTAAACAGAGAGCATGGTTGATTTTCGCATTATTATTATTGCTACAGGTGTAAATGCCGGCAAGCATGATCAGAACAGCGAGACCAAGCATTAAGGCAGGTGTAAATGCAAACTGTGCAGCATGCCAGCTCAGGAACGCCTGATGAAAGCTACATGTTGCTACAGTGACACATAAACAGAACACATGCAGCTGCATTTTTTTTCCATTGACTTAACAAGTAAGTCACTCTAATTAATTTACTTTCTGGTGCAGTGTAGTATTGCAACCATTCTTCTTATACTCTTTAGGTAGCTGTGAAACTGAATGACTGGATGAAAATATACATAGAAATAAGAAAACACAGCTGTTCTTAACAACTCCAAAATGTGCACAAGATGAAACGAAGTTCACACCACGTTGTTTTTATTTGTGGTGGAGGAGGTACTGCTTGTGCTTTGGTTAAAGCAAAGAGTGCCAGAAGTTTATTAAAGTATCAAAGACATGATCATGATTGAAAATCAATGGACGGGTGGCTAAACACATCACATCATCGCTGTGGAGTCCTTCAAGCTCCTGGGGACTACAATCTCTCAGGACCTGCAGTGGGAGACGAACATCCATCCATCCTGAAAAAGGCTCAGCAGAGGATGTATTTCCTACGACAGCTGAGGAGACATGGCCTGCCACATCTGTCCTGTGCACCTCTGGATCAGCCACACAGCAGGACAGAAACAGACTACAGCCTATAGTACGGACTGCAGAAAACATTAGAGACCCCACTCGCCCTGGACATAAACTGTTTCCCCCCTCCCCTCTGGCAGGCACTACAGAGCCCTGTACACAAAAATCACCAGACACAAAAACAGTTTCTTCCCCACTGCCATCACTCTACTAAACAGCTGAGCCATTCCTACACACCTGTACAATAGTCACTATTCCAATGGACATGTACAGTATTTTTTCTCACCATGAACAGCTTTCTCTGCTTTTTGCACTACTGTGTTTATAGCAATTATCATTTTGCTAATGTGTTCATATATTCCAGTCTAGCTGTACATTTCTGTTTATATTGTAATCTATTTTACTATTATTTCTTTTTCCTCCCTGTTCCTCTTTCTATTGTTTCTTTATTTTTTGTTATTCCTAGGATGACACCAACAGCCGAAACCAAATTCCGTGTATATTGTGTACTTACTTGGCCATTAAAGCTGACTCTGATCACTTTTCTGTCTTTGGGCTAGGCAAGAGGAAAAGGGGCCACAGAAAATTGGACCTTCCTAGCGTACTTGTGCAGATGCAGGCTGAGGAGGAGTGGAGTCATGCCCAGCATGACGAAGAACATCCAGTTGCTCCTCAGCGAGGTAAGAGAGAATGAAGCGGCTTTGCAGTGGGAGGAGATGGCCCAGAATGCTGCCTTCAACCAGTCATTCCTGGGTGTGCTGGGGCAGCTGGGGCAGGCAGTGCTGGGTGTACTGGGGCAGCTGGGGCAGGCAGTGCTGGGTGTACTGGGGCAGCTGGGGCAGGCAGTGCTGGGGCAGCTGGGGTAGCTGGGGCAGGCAGTGGGCAGCCGACGAGTGTGAGCAAGTCCACCTCCCATAGACTTGAGATCTACAGGTGCTGGTCATATAATTAGAATATCATGAAAAAGCTCATCTTTTGGACAACTGTCAGGTCAGCAGTCTTCCCCATGATTGTGTAGCCTACAGAACTAGACTAGAGAGACCATTTAAAGGCCTTTGCATGTGTTTTGAGTTAATTAGCTGATTAAAGGTGTCTTCAATATTGAACCTTTCCACAATATTCTAATTTTCTGAGATACCAAATTTGGGATTTTCGTTAGTATTCAGGTGTAATCATCAAAGTTAGGAGAAATAAACATTTGAACTATATCAGTCTCTGTGTAATGAATGAGTATACTATATAAGTTTCACTTTTTGAATGGAATTACTGAAATAAATCAACTTTTTCATGATATTCTAATTATATGACCAGCACCTGTAGTTGTATGTAGTTTTACTTTTAGCCCTCCTCTGTAGGACAGGCCCACCACAGTTTGCACTTTGCACATTGTAAATAGTTTTGATTTTGCTGCTGACTAATAAACTATTTTGTGACTTATGTGATTGCATCATAACTTCTCATTTTGTCTGTTAAACTTCCCGGCTCATCTTGGAAGAGTACGTGCCAGAAAGACCACGACCAAGCAGCCTTGAGATCTTAGGTAGCGTCTCCCTGAGGTGGGTGTCGACGGTGTTCACGGTCAGGTCTGTGGTAATCCCGTCAAAAAACAAAACAGAAAAAAATCTAGATTATAAATCAACATGTAACCAAAGCACTCTGTGTATAACACCATAGTATAGGATGTAGTTCAGAAAATGTCAAAGTATAGTATGCTTTACTCAAGAATAACATAGCATGGCCTGTAGTTCATAGTACAGCATGTTGGCAAGGAAAAAAAAAACAAAACATAGATTATTATGTGGTTCAAAAAGCGCAAAATGATAGGATGTTGCCTAAAATTGTCATGTATGATATGTGGTTCAAAAAATGTCATAGTGCAGTATATTGTCAAAATAGTATGTAATTTAAGAAAACATCAGAGTATAATATGTCATCTAAAAAATGCCATAGAAAAATAATGTCATTGCACAAGTAAAAGTATAGTAACTTTTAAAACTGTTCAAATTCTTATATGTTGCTTAAAAAAACAAAACAAAAAAAAGTCACAGTAATGTGTCAATTAAAAAAGCCTATAGTATAGCGTGTCGTCCAACAAACATCATAGTATAGCATGTCGCTCTAAAAACGTCACAGTATAGCCTTTAGTCCACAGCTGTCAGTAGGTGAGGAGCAACACAAAAACAGTCCAAACGCTGGTTTCCAGAGGGTTAGACGAGTATTTATTTGAAAGAGTAAGTTTACAACAACACAACATGTGAGGGGGTTAAAAACAAATGGGTGTTAGTAAAATAAAAATAAATCAACAGAACTAAAAGTGAACTTCATGTTGACATTGATGGGCATTCCAACCAGGAACAAAGTAAAAGATAATCAATACAAAAAAAAACTCTTCCTGTTCACCTCTTAAAACCCAAAAACACACCGCAGTAGCACCCTAAACTAAAACTACCAATGGGTTCCCTGTTTTCCTTTCTGAACAATTCAAAGGTCCCTCTCTATCTCCCCACACATCCACCAACCACTGGAACACATCTCCAAAGTTCTGCTGGGCCAGCTCAGCTTCCCCTCAGAAGAAGTGCTGCCAGATAAAGGAGCCTTTTGAGAGGCAGCTGGTATCGTGATTGGACTGTACTTTGGTCTGTTCCAATCCAGCTTCAGTTCCAGAGACGGCAGGCGGGACGAGTCAACGGAGGCCTGGTGGACGAAGGCATGCAGCTGAGTACAATCCAGAAAACAACAGAGGAGGAGTGCAGCGGCCCAGAGCCAGAACAAGCAGAGTAGCATCGTATGTCTCTTAGAAAACATCATAGTATAGCATTTGGTATGAAAAAACGCCATCATATACATCGTATTGTACAAATAACAAGTCAAAGGAAAGAGACATACATTGTAGAATGTAGTAATTGTAGGCTGACTGATTTACTGATTATCAATATTTTATTTTTTACTGATTTACGGTAGAAGGTCCCTGGTTCGCGTCCCGGCTTTCCCGGGATCTTTCTGCATGGAGTTTGCATGTTCTCCCTGTGCATGCGTGGGTTTTCTCCGAGTACTCCGGCTTCCTCCCACAGTCCAAAAATATGCTGAGGTTAATTGATTATTCTAAATTGCCCGTAGGTGTGAATGTGAGAGTGATTGTTTTTCTTTGTATGTGGCCCTGCGACAGACTGGCGACCTCTCTAGGGTGTCCCCTGCCTTCACCCGAGTCAGCTGGGATAGGCTCCAGCGCCCCCCGCGACCCTAGTGAGGATTAAGTGGTGTATAGATAATGGATGGATGATTTACGGTAATAAATACATTTAAAAATGGTGCTACTTTGGCTCTGAACCTTTATCTACCTGTGGTCACTCTGTTTTCTGGAGTGATTTGATTGGTTATACGTAACAAATAAAACTCCTTTAACTTAACATCTGTAAACAAAACAAAAACATATCAACAAAGTTTTCTGTTAGAGTTTGTGTTCTTCTAAGTTTAACTCAAGATTTTAAATACTTTCATTTACTGCAAATGAATATCTACTCAAAATGTCTTACGAATAATCATCAGCCTTAAAAACCCACAAAACACCCCTCTATACTCCACGACACTTAGTACAGTCTGGTTCCCCCTTCTATAAATCTGCTTGGAATCTTCCACTTACTGTTTGTCAAAGTGGCCTTCTGCCTGGACAGGTTTTGTTGGAGCTCATGCAACAAACATTTTGGGTAACTGCACTTTAATATGGATGGATGACACTGAATTAGAGTCTGTTTTAATGAGACTGAGTTAAGATGTGTAGCTCTGTCATTAAATAGTAAATTATTTCTCAAAATTCACAGAGAAAAGTCTGAAATGTTTGCTAGGTTAGCGTCCCACATGTTCTGTGGCTCAGTTAAAGCTAACTCTCGCCAACTTCTGGATCTCTTGAGTTGCTTGTTGTTAAATTATCTTGCTAGAAGTGCTGAAGCTCAGAAAGTCTGAGATGTTTGTTCAAAATTAGCTCATTCTCAAGTCTTATCTGAACTGTCCTCTTTTGTTTGAACTTTCCCTAAACTTAAGAGTTAGCACATCCAGACTCAGTCTCATTTATATAGAGATTAAACTTCAGTGTCATTCATTGATGTTAAAGTGCAGTTTTTCAAATGTTTGTTGCACATGCTCCCGACCAAACCAGTCCAGGTGGAAGACGATGTGAAGAGAAAGCTCCAGAGGATGAATATCACACATTTACATTGGAAATAAATGTCCTTTGTCATGCAAAAGTTGGATTTCCCTTTAATGATGTTCAAATCTTTGTTGAGTGTTTTGTTGATATTGGTTTCTAAATGTTTTTTGACACTCGGCCCCAAAGATTAAAACCTTATACGGCTCACAATCTGCAACAATTCACACATTATCAACTATCTTTCTGACTAAACTAAGATAAAAAGTGAAAAACTGCCTGATTCCTGCATCATGAATGTAAATCTTTTTGGTTTGTATGACCGTAAACTGAATATATTTGGGCTTGACATTTTATAAACCAAAACAAGAAATGAATTACTGGAGAAAACGACAGATTAATGGACAGAGAAAATGTGTTTTCTAGCATATATGGCTGAATTACTCCAACATTACAAGATACATACAATTTGAATTCAGTTTTATTTATATAATGCCAATTACAGGTCAAATTGTCTCAAGATGCATTATTTTTATAGTTTTTTTTGTCATAAAAATATGACAAAGTAAGAAATTTAAACCTCTTGACTCATCCAATTTATTATTTAGTTTTTAAGAGACTAATTGACAATTCAAACTTTCTCCACTAAAACTAATAAATATGGGGTCAAATAGAAGGAAGAGTTTTAAATACTGCAGTCCCACGATGACAAGAATAAAGTTTGTCAACAAAAACTAAATCTGCTGGTGGATTCCATGAAAGTCCTAATAAAGGATAATAAAGTGTGATACTAAAGGTTTGTGGTGCTAAAAATCTCAAAGTAAAGATATCGAGTTGAACATCTGGATGGAGGCTGATAAAAGTTGACCTTTCATTTCTCTGGAGCCGACTCCATGGATTTTATGGATGGTGGTTAAAGACCTGCTCTTCTAGTTGTCTTCCTTCTAGTCGCTGTAAAAAGTCACGCTACCCGGCCGACTTCAACACCTCTTCATGACAACTTGTTCTGCCTCCGACCTCGTGGAAACTCAAGAAACTCGGGAAAACTTGTCGAGACTCGAAGAACTCGTCGGGCGGGGGAAGGTGTGGTGGGTGGTGGGGAGAGGTGGGGGAGTAGAGGGGGGAGGCCGCCACCCACCTCCCCGCCTACTCTCCGCCCTGACTCCACCCAGACTCCGCCTTGGCTCTGCCCATGTGGTCACTTCACCAACTACGATGTCAAAGGGACGACGAATTTATTTCTTTTTATCTGATCTGTAGCTCAGTGAGTTAAGGATTTGCCTATGGAGCTGCAGGTCGCTGGTTCAAGACCAGACCCTTCTTAAATTTTTCTCAAAATCCTGACAAAGACAAAGAAAGAAAAGTGCCAGTGGTGGGTCTTGAACCTGCGACCTTCCACTTGGTAGTCCGTCTTCTTATCCCCTGAGCTACTCGCTCAGATACTAATTCTTTGTTTTTTTGCGCATTTATCATCTATTTTTTGGCGTTTTCGAGTTTTTTTTTTTAACTCGAGTCTCGACTTGACCGTTTTTCTCAGGAGGTTGGACTTCAGCCTTTGTGCTGGAGGGTGGAACCCTCAGTTCCAAGACTTTCCAAAGCCTCCACACCTCCCGAGTCCTCAGGACCTGAGCTTTCACACAGTCTGAGGGCTGAAATTTTCTAAGTCCCACAGTAGTTCTCTGTTAGTTTGAACCTTCAGACAGTCCAAGGACTGAAATCCTCTAAGTTCCTGAGTAATTCTCTGTTAGTTTGAACCTTTAGACAGTCCAAGGACTGAAATCATAAAAGTTTCTCAGTACTTCTCTGTTAGTTTGAACCTTCAGACAGTCTGAGGACTGAAATTTTGAAAGTTCCTGAGTACTTCTCTGTTAGTTTGAACCTTCAGACAGTCCAAGGACTGAAATCCTCTAAGTTCCTGAGTAGTTCTCTGTTAGTTTGAACCTTTAGACAGTCCAAGGACTGAAATCTTAAAAGTTTCTCAGTACTTCTCTGTTAGTTTGAACCTTCAGACACTCTGAGGACTGAAGTTTTAAAAGTTTCTCAGTACTTCTCTGTTAGTTTGAACCTTCTGGTTAACAGAAGCCTTAAAACTTGCGACCATGAGTCTTGATTTCACATTTAGACCATCCATCTGAGTCCTTCTCAGACCTTCACCTGTGGGTTTTTTAGAAATCCTTAACAATCTTTGATTCTCTTCACTGAACAGTAAAGTTTGTGGAGATCAGAAGGTAACATTAGTTTGATAAATGCCTTCAACTACTAGTAGACTTTATCTGGAAAGCAGTTTTCTTAAATGAGTTCTTAGTAAATCTGTCCACAATCAAACCAAGAACATAGAAAGAGGAAATGTTTGAAGAAACAACTTGAAGTTTTCATTTCAGACTAGAAAACGCTTTAAGACCTTTGATCTGTTTTTGCTCTTTTTCTTCCTTTTATTGTCTCTTCTGTTTAATTTGATCTTCTAAAGTTTAACTGGTGTCTTTTCAAATGTTTTGTCTTTAGTTTGATTCTTCTTAAATGTTTAGTTTTGCTCTTTTCTCACGTTTTATTCTTTTCTAATGTCTGATTTGATTTTGAAATGTTTTGTGTTTTTAATGTTTGTTGTTTTTTCAAATGTTTTATTGGCTCGTTTGAAAAATTCCTTTTTCTTTCCCAATGTTTAATTTTTTGATTAAATCTTTAAGGTTTTTCTTTTTAAATGTTTTACCACCTTTTAATGTTTCATTTTCTTTTTAAATGCTTCATTGTATTTTCTGTTTAACTCCTATTTAAAGTTTTATTGTCTTTAAGATTTAATTTTCGAATTAAACATTTATTTTTTTTAATTAAATGTTTTGTCTTTTTAAAGGTTTAATAATCTAATTAAATGTTTTGTATTTTTAAAAAATGTTTAATATTCTTCTTGTTTAATTGTATTTTTTAAATGTTTCATGATCTAAAATATTTCATGTTTAATGTTTGATATTTTTGTTTAAAAACATTTGTTTAATTTCATAATTACATTTTGTATCTTCCATTTAATTATCTAATTAAATATTTTCTGTCTTTAATATAATTTAATTGTATTTAATGTTTAATTTTCTTGTTAAAAGTTTTATAGTATTAAATGTTTTTTCCTTTAATTGCTTTTTTAAACGTAATTTATTTCTTTAATCTTTTTTTGTCAAGATTTTAACCCCAACCTTAAAAATGAAATAAACCCTTAAATCACAGTGAAAATACTTCTGTTGTCTCAATCATGAGTTAGTCAATTATTCACTTTATCAATTCAACTTTATTTATTTAGCACCTTTCACACAGATGACAAAACTAAACAAGCAAAGAGAAAAAACTACACTAAAACTATAATTAAAACTCAAAAACATATTTTTAAAAAAAGATTTAACATGGTAATAAAATATGTTGTGTCCAGGGGATGGAGGGAGTTTATTGAAGTCTTCTTGGGCTCACATGGTAAATCATTTAAAATATAAACTTGATATTCAGTCTACAGAAACTGCAGAGCGACAGAAGAACTAACAGTATCTCCTGTTTTCTCCTGTAATGAGTCGACTCGTCTTGTGCTGTCAGACCAAAGAACTACAGACTCTTCACAACCTGCTCAAACTCTTGGTACAGGACCTCACCACACGGGTCAAGAAGGTTTCCTTCTCATTTCTACTCTGAAGCTCACCTTCTCCTGCTCAAACTGCTGACAAATGTTTCTGCTGCTCTAAAGTCTGGTCTCCAGAACTTCCTAAAAACTCTCAAAGTCTCTTCTGCTGCAGGTTGCTTTGTAGAACTGTTGCAGAAAACCTCACTAAACCACATGGAGGGGCCTCAAGATAGTCGTCCAAATGAAACCATACAAAAACCAAACTAGCACAACCCAAACGCTAAAGTCTCCTGCAGCCTACCAGAGAACCTCTGAGAACAGAGAATCAGGACAGGAACTCTTACCTTCTGGACAACCAGCCTTGGTTCTCAAACAAGAATACAGAATGTGTCTGACCAAAAACCTCTAAAGACTCACTACAGCCAAGATAAAGACACAACTCAGCTGCAGCAAATCCACTAATCACTGCACACATTAGCACCATGTGCTAACTGTGGCTAAAGAACCACATTTACCAAGACAACTATCCAGTACAAAGCCCTAAAACACACCAAGAAACACATTAAAGATGATTTTACTGCTGGAAGCTGCAAGCCAACGCCTAAAGAACAAACTGAAGCAACGGAGCCAAACCCAGTTCAGTGGTGAACAGAAGCAGAGGAAATGTTTGTCTGCAGCTAAATAAAGCAGGAAGACACTGAGCTGCTCAGGTGTTCCTGATAACACCAAGCAGCCACCTGGACAGCCAATAGGAACACAGCTTACTGGAAGTCCAGAGGGCTGGGTTAGTGAAGGAAATTTAATTTAAAGTTGAAGCAGAAAGTTAACAAAGAAAGTTGAAAACCACCTTCTTGTACCTGAAATCTCTGAGTTTTCACACAAAGAACACCTGAACATGTCAAACTGGTTCCATAGTAGAACCATCATTGTAAAAACGTCATAGTATGGTGTGTTGCTCAAAAAACATTAGGACCCGGCTGTCAGGGGACAAACATGTAAGAACCATGAGAACAGAGAGAACCCAACCAGTAGGTCACAGTTTATCATCCCCCAGTCATCTCCTGAAGTCCATATGGTGAGAGACATCAGTATCTGGTTGTTAATTTACCAGAGGATGCTTATAATCATGCTGATGTGGTCTGTACTCTACAGTATTTTAGTGACTCAATAAATGCCTAAGTTGTTTTTTTTTTTAATGCTTTTCAGTTTTTAATAAACATTTAATAGCCTATATGTAATCAATAAATGGCCTTTGCCCATCTTAAGAAAAATTCACTCAGAACTCTGATATGTTAACAGTACTAAATAAATCAATAAATACATGCATACACACAAAAATAAGTTAATACATTAACTGTGTTAAGATAAGATTTAGATTTTTTTAAAAAAAGTTGTTTATGTTTTTGCAGAATCCAGTATTGCACACTGGTTGGTCATTACATTTTGTTAGTTTGATTTCACTGTTTAAAATGATGCCACCTCTTTTCAGACAGAACCTGTGATAATAAAACAATACAAAATTTTTAGTTCCGTGTTAATAAAGCACTTAAAGCTTTAAGTATGGCTAAATGCTTTTTTCAGAATTAAATATATCACTCCTTAGGTGGTAGTGGCCCCAAGTTCAGTAAAGTTGGAAAGATATTCACACATTCAGACTTCCAGCATCAATAACTCATTAGATATAGGTTGTCAAAACATAAACGGTGCCTCTTTCCCATTGTTGCAAGGCAGACAATGTGCTACAAGCCCAGTTTTATCAAAAGTAGCTGTCTTTCAAGCTACAGGAATAACATTGGTGTCTATGGAGTGAACAGGGTCCGTCTGCAATTTGCAAAACCGCTGCAACAGTAAAGAGAGACAAATATTCAATAACTTCACTCTTATACATTGTAGTGTCACTAAAATCACTGCAGCCTTCAACTGGCTCCTGTTGACAAAGTGTTTTAGCAGAAATGTAAATGCTGTAATTTGATTCTTTTAATGAACCATGTAACTTGAATGGATGTGATGCTGGTGTGACCACAGTGCACACGTCTGATGTTGCTCACAGTGGTCCAAGGGACGCTCAGGGAGTTTGTGTGTTTGCTCAGACTCAGGAAAAATTACAGGGAACATTGGTTGGGACCCTTACTGGAGCACAGACTTTACTTTTCAGAGTATCAGATTCCCTGAATTCATGATTTCCCTATTGTTCTTTATAATGAAGACAAACAGCAGGTCAGTAAACCTCCCTCAGCCTCCACTGTTCCTCCACTCAGAGATATAAGAGCAGTATCAATCTCTTCTATCTTCTTAAATTCTAGCAAGAAGGCAACATTTTTCTTTTAAAAAAAAACAGGGTATTGTATTCTTTTACAGCAAATCAAAAGTTTTGTGGCTCTAAACGTAAAGATGCAAATATGGTCTTCTTGAACCTCGTTATATGGAACTGTTCTATAAGAATAGGCTGACCAGATGGGACAAATTCAATTTTAAAAGTAAGCAACTACAAATGGTTATTTTACTTTAATTATCAATGGTAAACATATACCTCTCTATATCTGCTGTACTTACAGAGATGTATGCAAGACATATTAACAAACAATTAAACAGTGCTATGGTGAACCAATGAAAAATCACATACACTGTAATTATTGACAAAGTTGTGTGCATTGGAGCTTTACTTTCAGTGGTTTTGTTGATATTACTCAACAAATATGGACATGATTAACTCCACAGCCTCTTGAGATTTAAGCTAATACTGTAAAATCAATTGGTACACAGTGGCTGCAGCAAAATTCAATTACAGTTTAATTGCTACACACAAAAGATTTGAGCCCTGCAATCCTCTACTGCCACTGCTGACTCAGTATTCACTACGCAAAGGCATGTCCAGTGTGTGCTATTGATTTCTGGTGAAGCGCACACAGAGGGGCAGCATATGCAAAAAAGGACAAAGCTACAGCTTAGGTTAGGAGACAGACTAATTCAACAGCATCCCTGCTTCACTTTTCATGTTGACTTTAATTACAAGAGCCATCTCTTCATGCCCTTCTCATGACCCTCTTCTCTCTCTTTGAGGCTGTAGGTATCAGTGGCCCTGGGGAAAGAAATGAGGGAAGTGAGGGGGTTTCATGGCATACATTTACATCATAGTGAGTATGTGAACACTTGGGACACAACATAATTACAAATGGGAAATAAGAGGCAGCTGTAAGTGTGCCACTATTGTTCTTCCCAGAGGAGCACGTTTATTTGCCTTGGTAAAGGAACACCCGCTACAATGCTGATTTGACTTTAACTCTTTGAATGATGAAGCTCAGTAGCTGGCTCACTCTCCAAGTGAAACAGAGACCTCACTGTCTTGAACTCACCCTCAGAAATCCCTCATCTGTTTGAAATCCATCCATCTCTACACTGCTAAATCCTCATGAGGGTCACGGGGGGGCTGGAGTCTATCCCAGCTGACTTAAGGTGAAGGCAGAGGACACCCTGGACAGGTCACCAGTCTATCACAGGGCTACATATAGAAACAAACAATCACACTCACATTTACATCTACAGACAATTTAGAGTTACCAATTAACCTGAGCATATTTTGGACTGTGGGAGGAAGCCGGAGAACCCAGAGAAAACCCACGTATACACAGGGAGAACATGCAAACTCCATGCAGAAAGATTCCCGGAAGGCTGGGACACAAACCAGGGATCTAGCTGCAAGGCGAAAGTGCTAACCACCAAGCCACTGTGCAGCCTCCCTGTTTGAAATGTTGAACTAAATTCTGTTAGTACACTCTAAGAAATTTCCCTGTAAATTTACAGTAAAGAGCTGGCAGCAAAAGTTGCCAGCAGCGCACTGTTATTTTACAGTAATCCTACCGTATTCTACAACAACAGTTTATTACTGTTAAAAATATTACGGTATTATGCTGTTTAGAGAACTATTTCCTGGGGCTTTCAAAATGAAAACCCCAGGAAATAGCATAGCATAGAAATTGCTCAGACAAGAGATGACTTTTCAACATTAAGCTTTTATTAAAGCCAACTCTGTATCAAACATATTTCAAAAACTGACTTATTTAACCCATTAAATTTTAGTAACATACAATCATTTCCTCATGCTGAACAGGTTCTCATTCTGCATGTTCTAGTTCAGGTACGCTGAGTTTGGTTTCCATTTTTCCTGAACTGTAACAAAAGATATCTATATATCACTTAAATAATTTAACTACTGCATTGAACACATTCAGCAACTAACAAATTTCAAGAAATTGAAGTCATGTAAAATAAAATCTATAAAAACAATTAATAATGTTTAACAGGTTGTCAACAATCTGTTCAAAAATTGCATATCACATTTCAGGCCTTCAGAATCAGTTTTTCATAACTCATGATCATGTTCAATAAACACCAAGTCAAGGAACAAACCTGGAACTGAAGTATTTTATACTGAACCCAACACAATACTGAGACTTGTTACCTTAGAATGACAACATGAACATCTGGTTGCAGACTGGGCTTTTGCTTTGTGAAAGTGAAGTTCTGTGTGGAGAGGTGCTGTGGGTTTACATGAAGTCCCACTCAGAGTCCATGAGTCTTTTTATAAGGGAGGCTTCATGTGGATTTACAGTAGATGCCTTTTTCTGGAGCAGCTTCCTGACCTCTTGAACATCACCTTCTCCTGGCTGGCCTTTGTTCCCCTCTCAGGGTTGATTACCAAGAAAGAACCTACAACGAAATGACAAAGAAAGAATATATTAGGTGTGGTAGGCAAAGATCCCTTAAACTTAATATGGAACTCTGTCACATTCATCAAAAAAAACCAAACATACACACAAAAATAGACAGGAAACTCAAATTATTAAGCAAAACAGAGGCTTCCACTTAAAACAGCTATTGAGTTCAATACACATTTAAATCTAATTTTTGCAGCCGTTTGGAAAACACCCAAATTTACCTTTCCTAAGTGGAGAGAAAAGCAACATGACACATCCTACAAACCTTTTTAAAACTTGAAATTACCTAAATGGTCCAATGCAAACAAGTACATATGGAGATTTGATGACAGATCAGTGGAGCATCACATCGTATATTTGATGGAAAATTACTCGAAAGACAGAGATAGATAACTTAACCTAGTTGGATCTGGTGGCTTAGAAATTCATTTTCCTGGTCTGGCTTAAAAGACAGACCCAAAGTTTTATCCACTCTGCAGCCAAAGGGGAGCAGCTAGCTACTAGCTAGCTAGCTGCTAGCTAACAGTGTGGGAAACGTTAGCATTCATGCTAGCTGCTAGCTAACGGTGTGGGAAACGTTAGCATTCATGCTAGCGACTCGTGGCTAACACCAAGCAGTAACTAACTGGCTATGTTTGTATGTATGTTACTGTCAAAGAATAAAACATAAAATAGACTGACAGAATTAAAAGTAAGGCCGACTTTTTCAAAATTCACAGTTACCTTGTTTAGTGAACCACCGGAGCAGGATGGATCACCTACAGGTGGTCCCTGCAGGTCTGAGGGCCGAAAATCGTCATCCTCAGTTCTTCCTTTTCTCCCAGTTCTTCCCTCAGTAATGAGTAAAATCACTGATACATACTATTTTACACCTATTTCGTCACTTCTTTGTGTTGGCTGTTTGCTAAATGTGGTGATGTGCAGGAAGATTTGCCGAGACGAGTAACGGCCGGACTGCAGCAACAGTCACACTCAAATCAACCCAAACCAGAAAAATACTGTAATCTGCTGTAAGATTGTACGGTAGCTTGCTGTTAATATTTTGTTCTTGAAAAACACGTGAATTTACAGTATTCAGCTGTATTTACAAAGAACGGTATATTACTGTACAAAATATGCTGTATTTTTACAGCAATTTGTTACAGTGTACTGATAAAAAAAAAAAAATATTATGTCAACACTTTTGCCTAAACTGTGCATTCACACCTACATGGGGTTTAATAGTTTCAGAGAGGTCTTGAATCATGGAAAGTATGCTCATATAGAGCTGATGCTTATCCTTTTGAAACACTTTTCTGTGGGAAAAATACTGTTTCATGTGGGTGCAGCCTTTGTTTAGAATTTGTATGTTCCCTCTGTAAAAGCAAAACACATGAGCTTGGTAAAAGAGTGTAATTTACCAGAGGAAAAAACTCACAAAGAGAGGCATCAATATACAACACCCTCCGGCTCCACTTTGATTCAAAAAGGAAAACAGTACATTGAAGTGATTACAAAAGCAGCAGCAGAAGGGAGAACACCAAAATTGGTTATGCTTGTACACAGGTTTTGATATATGAAGATGTTTTGCATGTTTTTCTCATGTTTCCTTCTTGCCTCATAATGCAATAAAAATAATATTAGCCAGCAATATAGTCCTAAATAAACTCTGATGCCAGCTCACTTCCAATTTACAGAGTAAATAAGCCATGATAAATATGTGCCCCATGCATCATCTCAATGATATGGCTACAGAAGGTGATATTTCTGGAGGATGTGTTTAGAGGATAGTGTATGTGGAGGAGTACGGTGGGAAGTCCCTGGTGTGTCAGCAGCATCAGTTAAAAAAACAGCTGAGGAGGCTCCTCAGGGAAACAGTTCAGGGGCACAAATTCACTTTTCAGTATAAAAAAATTCTTTCTTTTTTTCATTTTACTGAATGTGGCACATTGTATGCAAAAGTACAATTGCTTTAAATACAAAATTCCTACATCGTAAACATTATTTATCACTAATATTCAAGATTTTTTGTGCTGTGTAGTGATCTTTTTTTTTTACAGGACTCTTCTCATTAGGCTGAATATACAATTGAATAGCTATGTCTCGTAAAAATCAGGATTTTGTCAATAGTTAACCAATAAAACTGCAAGCACTGAGCAGGGCTATGAGATAAGTTGAGAACATGTGTATTCTTAACACGCCCTACCACCAAAGATCTAATATTTAGACATAATAACAGATTTATGAATTCAGAAGATGTTAAAGGCCCTCTTTAGAAATATTACAGGAGTATGAAAATGTCACAGATATTAACTATTTTAGACAATATAGTACGATGCAACTGCAGACATTATTTTATAGTGATTGCAGTCTATGACGCTACCTAACTCATGTTTGTCACAATTACATGCCTTTGAATTTTTATTCATTATTTATGATTTAGTTGAAGAGCTAATTTCTTATTTTTTAATGCAGGGAGCAGAATTATATACTGTTTTATGATCTAATAACCTTGAATTTTGCTAAATGAAGCTGCAGAGATATCCCTACTTTTATCTTCAGTATGTGAAAATCACACTACTTCCTACATATATCTTCAGCATTTCCATTAATCACAAATGCTAGTGCAGGATTGTTGCATACGAATACATTGAGACAGGGTGGAATTAACGAGATGTCTCTGAAATGTCAAGTGAATTAGGGGAAATCACCAATGCATATTAAGAGCCATTTGTCTTGGGCGCTCCACATGGTGACACCAGGATCTTGTCTATCCTTTGGCTCTCTCTAGCATGCAGTAACAGCCTGATTCATCCATCACCAGTCAACACGACGACTTGACAATGTCCCTGGATGACTTCTATTACTGTTAACCTCTGACCCCTCCTTTGCCATCTCACTGTGTTTCCTGAACAAGCCGTGTGTGATTTTTTTTTTCCAACTGGTGATCCATCAATGACATTATTATCACAGGTAACATTTTACCATGTTGCCAACCTCATTGCTCCCTCCTCTATCGGGAGGCTGCCCTCAGCCATGCAGGTGAAGTCACACCTGTATTAGTCTCATTTAGCTGACCCATTCTGGGGTCATAATGGTCTGATTCCTCACCATCATTCTGCTATGAGGGGGAACATGCTTGTCTTGTTTGGATTGCTTTAAACCAATCGAATTATAAGGAAGGGATGCAGCTCCAGTGTTCCCTCAAAGCAGTGGCAGGTGGGATTGTTTTCATGGAACATTTGCACTCAAGAGACATGCACTGTAATTAAAATTGATAATTTATCGAATAAAACTAGCATGACTGCTTGGCAAAACTTGGAATTATCAGTCTGGAAAGTTGCTCCTCTGTTTTTATTTCCCATAGCACTGTGGGTTTTAAAAATGGTAACTTCCAGATAGCAGAAGGGAAGGAAACACCTGTCTGAATGAGCGGCCAGTGGTAGGCTTTGATTTGCAGCTTACATCCAGTGAGTCAGACTACATCTGTATTGACAGGTGCAATAGTTGTTAATAGTCAAACAGTCTTGAAGTGTCTGTTGTGTGCATACACAGAGCGGATTACAGTCTCATATATGCAACATGTGTAAGCAATAACTGTCATGAGTCAGGATGTGATACCAAGAGAAATGTGTGTGTCAAAGTAACATCCACGTGGATGGCAGCACCCAAGGTTTCCCAGCAGAACATTGCCCAAAGCATCACACTGCCTCAATCGCCTTGCCTTCTTCCCATAGTGCATCCTGGTGCCATGTGTTCCTCAGGTAAGCGATGCACGCGCACCCGGCTATCCACGTGATGTAAAAGAAAACATGATTCATCAGACCAGGCCACGTTCTTCCATTGCTCTGTGGTCCAGTTCTGATGCTCACTTGCCCATTGTTGGTGTTTTCGGCAGCGCACAGGGGTCAACATGGGCACCCTGACTGATCTGTGGCTATGCAGCCCCATAGGCAACAAACTGTGATGCTCTGTATATTTTGACAGCTTCTTATCAGAACCACCATTAATTTCTTCAGCAATCTGAGCAACAGTAGCTCGTCTGTTGGATCGGCCCAAACAGGCCAGTCTTCACTCTCCATGTGCATCAATGAGCCTTGGCCGCCCATGACCCTGTCCCTGGTTTACCACTGTTCCTTCCTTGGACCACTTTTGATAGATACTGACCCCTGCAGACCAGGAACACCCCACAAGAGCTGCAGTTTTGGAGATGCTCTGACACAGTCATCTAGTCATCACAATTTGACCCGTCAGACTCATTCAAATCCTTACACTTGCCTATTTTTCCAGCTTCCAACACATCGGCTTTGAGGACAAAGTGTTCACTTGCTGCCTAATATATCCAACCCACTAACAGGTGCCATGATGAAGAGATAATCAGTGTTATTCACTTCACCTGTCAGTGGTCATAACGTTATGCCTGATCAGTGTAAAGCCTCATCATAATTTGAATTATATTTGTATTCTTATGAAACAGCTGAATTTACAGCACATGTTGTAGCTAGAATACATTTTTTTATTTTTAAAAGTTTTAAGTTGTCAGTCAAAATAAAGGTGTGAATAGTTTTTCTGTGAATACAAATGCTTTCAACACAGAAGCCTTGAACACTGATAGCCGCTGTACTGCTGAGTCATTTAGAAACAATGTTCACATATCTCCTGTATTTCTACCTTTTAATACAGACAATACCCACAGCAATACCTCTGCACACAGACATAATGTGTGTTTGGCTTAGAAGGACAGTTCTCATGTTGACTTTCTCTCTCTACTTTATGCCCACTTTCATCCTAAGTTTCTCTCTCCTCTGTCTTTCTCCTAACTTTTCTTCCTTTCACTCTCTGTCCCTGTTTGGGTCACTATCCATCTTAATCTGTCTCCCCACATTCACCTGCTGTCATCTGCTCAGTATAAAGAGGATCAAGGGAGTGTGTGCACATATATGGGTATGTGTGTGTTTCTCACTGTGTTTATGTGACCTGGTTTTTAAGAATGTATAGATGTGTACAACTGCTGACAACACCATCGACTGTGAACATCTGGCCATTAGTGTGCTGGAAAGTAACCTCGGGGAAAAACTGAGATATTTCCAAAACTTGCTTCACCCTGAACTCTAGGTTTATCACATTAGTGGAATACTTTACTGAACAATTCAATGTAACGTACATAAAAATTCAAAAATCTGTAAAAGCACACTAATGATAGACACCTGGGCTTGGTGTGAAAGTCTTCATTACAGTCCTGAACAAAAAGGAAACCACAATGTTCTGCCCCACGGATTTTCCTTAACATATTTAAAATTGCCTACAGTGATCAAAACTATGATAAAGACAGAGACGTGATATAAAATGCTCCACTAGCAGCCTGCGCAGTGCATGATACCGTGTAGTCAAACGACATGTTTTGAGCTGTTTGCTTTTGTTGTTTCCACCCACTCATGACGGTTGCACACAGGCTCACACCTGTGCCACACTATTTACCTCACCTGTGTGTGACAGTTACCTCACCTCTGTTTCCTCGCTGAACTGTTGCTGTGCCACATGTGTGGGCCCACACCACACTCTGAGAAATATCTGTGAAATAACACATGCATCATCAGCAGTAATGCAGGCGTTGTACTGAACCATCATGATGAGGAGGGAGCTCAGCCAGAAGGCGAAGTTTTCGACCTCAGAGGAAAGACAACGATGAAAAACAACAGGTTCTGTTCAGCACTGAGCCGCACAATATATGACTGCATGTCACAGGCTGAGTGACATATGATTAAAATATCACTGAATATGTCAATTATTGGCAGTATTGTTAACCTGATGTTGACACCAATAAAGCTTATTGAATCATGGACTGAGTTTATGATGTCATCACCTCTGGGAGAATGAAATGTAAAGATGCCGCAGCATCATGGTTAGCATGTACCAAATATCAGGCGTAGTATAGTCCACGTTTGTGTACATACTGCAGTCTTCGGTTCAGATATGCAAATCTTTACAGCTGTTTTTGTTTGTTCAACATAAACCAAGGAACTGCTGCAGGTGATGAAGGGTGTTGAAACATTTGTTTGGTAAGTTTGTTTTTAGTGTACTCTGTACTCTGATCTCAAGCTGGGAAGAAAGTTCCAGCTGCATTTTGGTGGGAGAACCTTGTTTCTACTACAAGTTTGAGCTGTCTCACAAGACAGCCTTTTAAATACTTTAAACCTGGATAGAGGTTCATGGTTCATTTTTCATCCAAATTTAATTTGGCTAGTTCAAGGCATTGAGGATAGAGGGGAACAACATTAAACAGCGGTCCCAGACACAGTTGCAGATAAAGTTAAAATAAAGTTTGCTTGAAAAGCTTGGAACAGATGACAGAAGGATTTATATCTTTTCCCACACTGGTCACACTTAAAGGTATAATTGCCTTGTCCTGGCTGAATCCCCATCCTGCATCATGCCTCTCCAAGAACTCTGTTGCTCGTGTGTCTTTGCTTTCACAATGCTGTGAATCGTATAAATGGAGACAACAGCAGATACCTACAGACAGTCTCTCCTCAAGGGCAAGACTGTAAAGGTGACATAGTTAGCTGTGTGAAAGAGGAAAAGTATATGAAAGAGTATATTGAGCTTCTACCCAAACAACAGTTTTCTTTCTCACCTCTGCTGGTCGGTTTGTCCCTTTGAGTGAGTTACAAAAACTACGGGATACAGGCCACCCAGTCTGATGTGTGGAAGGTGTTGGTAGAGATGTTGTCAGATGTGGTCAATCAAGTCTGCATTTCATATAAAGCATACAGAAGGTTTTTCGTCGTAATAATCACCAACACAATTTTTGGTTAAAAATGCTTATTTAACTTCTTTGATTTACATTATGATACTGTTATCAATTTGAGTGCAGTATATACCCCTTCTTTTGTGTCATTCAGAAGGCCTCGCTTGTTCAGTTCAGACTTCTGTTGCTATTATTGTTTTGTTAACCTCAGTTTATTTAAAGGGCCCAGGGTTAGAATTTCTGTTGATACTTTTTCATTACTGATGTAATCTTTTGCAATCCTGGTTTTTCTATTGACTGTTTCCTTTGGTGAAATAAAGCCTTAAAGTTTGAAAGTTTCTCTTGTGTCCCTGCTTTGCGCTTGGTCCCTACCATCAACCTTTACTTCATTACCTTTTCATCAAAACATCAGTTTCTTCGCTTAATCTGACATAACAGTCCCTCCGGGATTTTGCGGGTGTTTTTCAAGATTGTTGCGGCCTAAAATTCCTGAATTGCATGCAGCTTTTCTAAAAAATTGCGATGTAAGTTGCGATGTTTTAAGCGTATTTGTTGCGATGAAATTGCGGGGGACAGTGGCAATTGCTAAAAAGTTGCATTTTTTTCAGCTTTTAGAACATGTTTCAACAATTCTTTAACATGCACCAATCTATTTACACAAGCTCATACACCACGGTGGGAAATTAGCAGCAGCCAGATACTGGTTGAACATGAAATAGTTGGTATATTTAAGGCACAAAATGATAATTTACTGTTGAATGAATCATATTTGGACATTTCTGACCTTCCCTGAAAATTTCATCCAAATCCGTTAGTCCATTTTTGAGTAATGTTGCTGACAGAGGAATGATTCACATATGCCAATCGTCATATAACTCCGCCGCGTTCCTTGGCGGAGTAATTAATCTAACTTACCTTCATTCTTCAGTGCTCGCAACAGATCTGGATGTAACAGCTTCTGTCACGGTGCTTTGTCTGGTCTGTGGTCCCCTTGTTTCAGCCATTCTCCTAATATGTTTCGCGCTAAAAAAGTGTTTGTCAATCAATGATTTTCATATGTATTCCACCTCAATATTGCACAGGGTGCAAAACAGTTTACCTCCGCTTTCGAGAAGAACATCAGGGAACTGTTTTGCATGGTCTTCAGCAGTAATTTTTCTTGGCAAATGAGAGACATTAGAATCAGACATTGTCTGGATCTTCAAACCATAGACAAGGAAGTGAATTCGGTGATGTACATGCATTACGGTTGCGCTGGGGACTGCTATGATTGCTGGAACTCATAGGAGGCTGGCCAAAATTGTGGAAAAGTTGCGGTGATTGGACAAAATTGGAAGGTCGGGCAGAATTCACAGAGATTGCTTGAATCCGCGTGAATTGTTGCAATCGCAACATCACAAATTCATGGAGGGACCGATAACAGTAGTTCATCAGTGACAGTTGACACTTTAAGTTGCAGTTTTTTTCAGATACAAATGTCTGCTTAGGATGTGATGGTTGTTGTGGTATCTGACCTGAGACATGTTGCTTATTGACCTGAGACGTGTTGCTTATTAGAATGGAATGTGTTTTTCCTGCTGAAGGAATTCAATGTTGTGTTAGATAGGAGTTCTTGTGTCTAGGAGATTGACCTCTGGGGCTTTTTGGATGCCACCAAGTCTAGGGGGTTGATTAATGAGGCTCTTGTTCTTTGACCAGTTGTCTTCTAATAGGAATCATATGTTGTGACCTTACGTTTGTCCGAAGCATATGAAAGTGACCTCCGGGGGCTGTTCTGGAAGGTTCATTTGGCGGAATTCTTCGAGGCAGTCTCTGTCTGACTGATGCTGTTCTTCTTTATAATAAAACTTATTAAATAAGTCGGTGTCAACGGACGTGTCTTCTTCACCTGCACATCATTGATGTCTGAGAAACCATGACATTGTCACCTCTCAGAGCTCAGGTTTAGTCTGTTTAGTTCTCTACTAAAAAAACTTCAGTCCAGTTCATAATTCATGTTATCTTGGTCATAAATAATGAAAAAGATTTTAGAATAACTTTGTCATCTGGGGCCTGAGTCACAAGAAAGAACTTTGCAAGCACCATTAACACAAATACTCCAAGCAACATTTCAACTGTGTTTGGTGATTGAATATTGCAAACATATCTGTACATCCTACAGGCCTCTGGGCTGGTCATGCTTAAGCTTCAGCTGTAGAATATGTTGTGATGAGTGAAACTTGAAGCTTTTTTGTTGCAGCTTTAGTGAAAGTGGCCACATTTCCAGTCTGAAACTGATGAACAATCACTGCCCTGCAGTAACTGAGCTGTCCACAGACTGGTGTCTGGGGTGTTTCTTTCCACATTCTCTGTCATCATATGTTGAAAAGACTGTCTAGTTATGGAAGACAGGTTTTGTGTTTGTTTCATGATGATCTTTTATTTATAAGAATAAATCCCTCTGGAATGACACTGAGCCGGTGAGTTCTGTGTGAAACAGCTGACCAAGACAGATTAATAATTTTTTTAAAAAAATGGTAGAGTCCTGCCTTTGAATTGGACCTCAGTGCTGTGAATCCCCTGTGTGGTACCAAGCCAAGGTAAGTGGTGAGGATGCTGCTGGTTTTGAGTTAGTGTTCTTGCTGCTGTCGGCTGTATTGTGTACGACATAATGGGACTAAAACATTATTCTCTCCAGGTTTCAGTTTCTTTATGATTCTGTTGCTTTCAAAGGCAAATTGCAGTATATTTTTTTTAAGGCTCATATTTAATTCATTTTTGTGATTAATGTTTTTGCCTATAAAACCCTGAAAAAAACTGTAAAATAAAAACATCTCTTTAGATTTTAATTCACGTAGTTCATTTTGCTGGAGAGACGTGTTGCTCTGAAAAATAAATTCAAATTTAGGTAATCCTATACAGCTCAGAAAATTAAAGCATTTATTACTCTGAGATTTCAAAGCAGTTCAGGGAAAGGTATACAATATTCTTACAATAAGATGAATACGTTGAGGACATATGATGACAGACGGGCTTCTGTTTTGAATAACTGAGTAACATTAAACACCACATCTGCAGCACTATGAAAATCTAAATCTTTCTTGGAGAGATACATTTCTTTTCATACCGCAGCATGAATAGCTCGTTTGCTTTGGAGATGTTTTCCTGAAGGTCTTGAAAGTCCATCAAACAAATGAAGACAGAACTTTTTTTTCCCCCTTTAGCTGGCTTCAGAGTTGCATTTCAGGGACACACTCTTGTAAAAAGCGACTATACATTTTTTCCACAAATTTAAATAATTCATTACCTGAATGAAAGCGCAGTGGCACAATACCTTTTTAATTTTACTTTTAATTTGCATGGTTGTTATGAGTCTTTCACTAATTCCCACAGATTCCTCTGTTTAAAGAGCACCCCATTTTGATCGCTTTAATTAAATGGGGAATGCTTAAGTGCAGCTTGAATGACTAATGCTGTTCCCCTGATTTTAAGGTCAACATCTGAGGCCTGGTGGGGGTGGGCTCTCATCAATACCACAACCTGTTCTCAATAGATAAGTGCTAGTTTTTGCTCCCCTGAGACACAGAAACATCATAGAGGGAGGAATGACCACATGAGAAGTGCATACAACAACTGTGGCTCATACAAAATGCAAATGGCTTTGGCCAATCAGTCTATTTTTAGTCATGCTCCAAAGTTACTTTGCAATGCAGTTAATTGAGAGTGCTGTTTAACCAAAGCCCTTGGTCTTTATACACACCTCTTAATTCATTTGATGAGCACTCATGCCTTCAGGCTCTTATCCAGTGGTGCTTTCAATTTAATGGAAGTTGTTTTAACTGTGTCCAAATTGAAGGGCCGGCTGCTTTACGCTTGTCTTGCTCCCATGAGGCAGCGACAAGGCAAACTTAATTCCTTGTTCAAAGTCTTACAAGTCTCATATTTGGTGTGCAAAATAAGAAATAGGTTTTAAAAAATAATATTAAGGATAAAAAGAACCGTGTGAGGAATAAATACATCATGGTATTAAATATAGTAATTGTGCCAAATTCAGTTCAATTAATTTCAGTTCATTTGTAGTTACACTACCGTACAAAAGTTTGGGGTCACTCAGACAATTTTCACACTTTTATTCATGTGCTAACATAATTGTACAAGGGTTTTAGCTAACACAGTGTAGCATTAGAACACAGGAGTGATGGTTGCTGGAAATGTTCCTCTGTACCTCTATGTAGATATTCCATTAAAAATCAGCTGTTTCCAGCTAGAATAGTCATTTACTACATTAGCAATGTCTAGACTGGATTTCTGATTAATTTAATGTTATCTTCATTGAAAAAAAGTGGCACCAAACTTTTGAACGGTAGTGTAATAACATATATAATTTCTTAGCACTCCACATAGTAGGTGAAAACCTTATGAATTTTCAACAGAGAACCCAACAATCCAAAATTGCCCTTGGATTTCCTTTGAGCAAGCATTCAGTGACAGTGGGGCGGAACCAAAAAGTAAATAAATTCTGTTCCAGTATTTCTGGAACATTAAACCAAGGAGGTCAACACCAAAATATAAATATAAAACCATTAAGAGCTATAGACCCAACTGTGGCACAAAGGCACCATCGGGGTTCACAGTCCTGTCATATTGATCCTGTTTCACAACCAAGTCCTTGTCACTGCACTAGTGATGAGTCCCTCCTCATAAATGTTCACAATTATATTCATAGTTCAGCTCACTCGTAGTTCACTTGTTGATTGTCATTTAGTGCCACTGCAACAGCCCATGTATGCATCATACTTGATCAGACTGTGACAGGCATGACATTTACATGCTTTTTTTGCGCTTTGTAATAGAAAGCAACAGTTGCAACAGGGACAGTGTTTGTACAGAATGCATTTAACGTATACCGAAATAATAAAATGCGTCTGTCCACACTGAAAATGAAACCGTAACAATCTGTTTCATATCTGGTTGCATCAGAAACAGGGAGGAGAAAAATACAGGCAGCCCAGGCTGAGAAGCCGTAGTTTGTGGGATTTCTGTGTAATATCTGTATTGCCCCTGGAGCCCTGATGTGTAGTTACATCTCCCGCAGTACCTCTGGCAGTTTCCATGACAACTTAACGGAAAAGCACGCTTACTCGCTTGCTTAGAATATATAAACAAGGTACTGGGAATTCTTAAAGTGTTCTGGGAAATGTAGGAAATCCCAGAGAAAAATCCAAGGTAAGCTTTCCAAAAATACAATTACCTACATCACTTCAGAAAGCTGTTTTGCAGTGTATAGACAGGTGATAACCTGACAACAAAATAGAATCAGAGGACGGCATCAGAAAATGATCAAATCAGTGTTGATATTTATTACTGAGGCACATCTCATTTCAAACTGGAACCAGATAATCACTGTGAAGTACAGATACATTTTTGATTTCTATTTCCACAGTTTTTTGTCCACATCATTCATTTTTGGAGGGCAGAAGATTTGATTCCTCCAATTTGGATGCCAGCTGTGATAATAATTGGAAGGTGAGTACCTCTCTGTTGGTGGACACGGAGAAGAGGGATGAGATTTTAAAGATGGATGAGCGATAATTGTGAAGCAGAGCTTGACAAGACTTCCTGGGGTTCCCTATTGTGTTTCCCCCACCACCCACTGTGGTTTGAGACGTACATCACAGCACTGCCATCATTTGCCTGGGAGAATGTAGTGAAGTTCAGGAAGTTGTGTATTGTTTGTTATGTATTATATTTTAGTGATGTAATGAGCTGTCTGCTTAAATCAACATAAAAGTACAATTTAGCTCACTCGCTATGAATATCTACAGCTAGTTTCGGGCATTCAGGGTCAGTAGGATGTCTTGCTTTATATTTAATGCTCTTTTTTGACCCCAAAAATGAGGAATATCCCTATCAGCTAATGAGAGGAGAGAAGATGTTTTCAGTAATGCAGAAATTTCTGTCAAGTCCCTTGAACACATTAATGCTTTTTAAGTGTATAGTCTTTACAGGAAGACAAATTGCCATGAATGTTGGTATCTCACACTGCCTTCAACCTCAAGATTTTTTTTTATTACAATAACTTAAAGCTCTCCCGAGTAACACTAATGCATCAGAGGTCAGGCTACCTTCTTGCTCGTTTCCTCTGAGAGAGTGTCTTAAATCATTTCCAATCCAAAAATGTCATGAAGAAATTGTAAAGAGACTAAAAGACTGCTGAGTTAAACATTTCGATTTCCAAAATATCCTATTTCACTTGTCGTCCATGACATTTTAAAGCTTGAATTTGAAGTTATTCATTCCCTGTCTGTGAGATTACTTTTTATTGCTACACCATTCATATGCCAAGTATTTCCTCCCTACTTTAATTTTTTGATTGTGAGCCAAGTTTGGAGTTACTTTGTTTTAATCAGTCCAGACTTGAAAAAATGCAGGGATGATATGTTAGCTATTTCTTTTTTAGATCTTGCAAACAAGCATTATGTATCTCTACATCTTCTATTGATAGATGATGTCAGAAAACCGGTTTACCCTGCTTGGATGGTATTCAATATGTCTATACAACCTGTACTATAAGATTCCCAAGAGCACAAATCACCCACAAAGAAAATCTACACAACAAGCCTTCCTTTAACACAGAAGTTGTGGATTTAGTGTCCATGTTACTGGAGCTACACAGTTGGCTCAGTTTATGACTTTAAATTGATTCTAACACTTTAACTGCCAGTGAGAGTCAGTGAGAGCAGTTAGAAATGAAACCTTGGCAGGTCACATAAGTCACTCATTACTTAGGAACTACTGGGAATAACTTATTAGTTAAAGACTGTTATGAGGAATGAGAAAGGGTTAATGGTACATTTAAGCCAATCGTTACAAAACACTGAAGAGCAAAATCAATATTTTGACTACCTTGATTCCAATGTGCTCAGTAGCTCACACCACACACATTATCCCAGAAAACTAATCCACTCCTACAGAGATCACTCGAAAGATCAAGAGAATTTCTTATAACCAAAAGAGAAATGTAAGGCTCTGGAAGCATCTCAGTAAGATCCAAAAACCCATAATAATGATGTAACAAGGGTTAACTGAGTGGGGCCTTGTCTAATAAACAAATGGAGAGTTTAAAACACACTGATGTGACCAAGCAGCACAGTGCTGAGGGATGCAGCTCAAGGAATTTAGGTGATACTGCACTGTATTCACTTCTGTTGTACACTGTACCAGTGGATGAGAAAAGATATTTTCAGAGACCACAGATGACTACATTTAATAATGCGACTAAGGTTCCACAATTTGGTCTGACTACTGACTTCTTGACATCATCTCAGCCCTGCCTCCATGTGTTTAGGACCTGAGCCTCAAGGAGGACACGTTAGTCTCCCATCCGCCAGCTCAATTCATTGACGTGTATTACTCATGACTGTAGCTTCTTTGCTTAAAGACAACACTGGCAATTCTGTGTGAGTACAGGCCACGGTGTCATCTGTGTTCTCTCTACTGCCTGCCCACTCTTTTAAGTTTAAGTGATCTTTTTCGCTTAAACTCATCAGTATGAATTTTGTTTTCTTTCACAACAACAGAACAGCAGCTATTATTGAAGAGCAGGCATATCAGCGGCATTTTTTTGTGCTTTTTACTCAGAAACTAAAACTTTTGGTGCCAGACTAGTTCCTGTAAGCAAAGCTTCACATTGCTTGTACAAATTTGACCAATGGATAGTCTGTACAGTCCATGTTTATTTGCCAGAAAGAGCCAATTTGCTGACTACTCCAACGTCAGATGTAAGCCAGCTAGCGCTGTATGTAGAAGTTTTTCCTGTCTGTGTGACAGCTCAGCCTCAGACTGATCTCACAACTCGCTCGGAACGCTAGTTTTTCTGTAGTTTCCCTGGCGTTTACCTATAATTTCTGCATGTTAATTCAGTAGACTCATGCAGTCTAGCATAATCATTAAGTTTGTTCAAACTGACACACTTTCATCTCAGCTAATGTCACCCCTGTCAAATCAGCATCCATAGACTTTGGATGCATATAAAATCTGCTTTGTCTCTTGTTTGAACACACCTTAACACCAGCCTTTGTGTCACCTCTTGGTGCAATCCTTTGCAGCTATGCTCTTTACGCACATGTCTACCTCATATGATGGAATAGTTTCAAGACCTTCAGTTGTCCTATTTTAATGTCTGTTTCCCTTTGGAGCCTCCTACAGTCACATTCATCTCAGTGGCACAAATTTCTTCTTTAAAACTGCTGACTGGTTCTCTGACCTTGAACTTCCCATTTCCACACCAGGTGACTTTCAAGGGAATTTTAAAAAAAAGAACCTCAGCTTCCCCCTAAAGCCTTTATTTCTCACTTTAGACCTCACTGCCTTCATTCAAACACTGTCCTCAACCACAATGTGACTAAATAGTCCCTATTAGTTGGCTCTGAGAGCTTTGTAGCTCATTTGAACCTCTCTGAAATTAGATTAACTCAAAATATGCCAATCATGCGTCTCTCCAGGAACTCATATTCATCACAAAATCTTTTACATCTGCCAAACTGTTAATTAGAGCTGGCATATTCCCAAAGCAACAATCAAGGCACCAATCAATTATCAAATAATTTTCTATCTGAAGCATGTGGAAGAAGAAGAAGACCCTGTATTTGGTTCCAGTTCATTCACCTCTGTCAAATATATGCTGATTATTTTTTTCCTTTCTTGTGCCTTCCTTGTCCTTTTCATTTCTCCTTTTTCAGAAAGATTAAATTTTAATACCACTAATCAATAAAGATGATTGCATCCAACCCATCCTCCAAACATTGGACAGCCTCTTCGCATAATTAACTACTGCTGAATCATTTCCAGACTAAAAAATATGCATGAGTCTGCAGGAGCATTTTTTACATAAAAACACAAAGCAGATTCAGATGAGCCCATCTCTATCAGTTTCTAGGAACAGCAGTACGGCTTCATCCAATGTCTGTGTGAGACCAACAATGCAGCTCACACTGAACACTAATCAATGTAGAAGCAATGACAATGTCTTCACTGCTCTGTGGCCAAATGTGTTCTCTCGAGTCCACATGGAGGGAGGCAAACGAATGTCTGCATAGTGTCTAGGTTCAATAAATATTTACATGCTGCTGGTTTGCTGCATCAAACAGGTAAAACAGTCTGCTCAGTCTTAGCTGAGGCCTCTAAAGCTGGCAAAAAAGAAAAAATACAGAAACATTTGTGAATATAGTTTCCCCATCAGATTTAACAATCTGTGGTCACAAAATCTGTTTGGCTGTCCAGGCCATGTAGGTCACCTTTTGCATAAGTCCATTTCCAGACAGCACAGGACAGTCATTTTAGCTCAAGTATGCAGGTCATGATCAGGGCAGATTCTGGTTTCTTTCCATTGCGGCACGCTGATGTGTGCTCACATTTTACATGAACAAATTTAAGCTCCTATTATGAACTAAAAACTTTTCACTTTTATTGCTTTATTAGCAATGTTTCTTTGTCTGCTGTTTTTTTTTTTTTTTTTTTTTTTTGCTTGTTTCGAATTGTATTAAGTTTTGTTCAGTTTGCCAAGTAGGATTTATAGAGCTACGCTGAATGGCCTTAATGGACTCAGCAACTCTTTCCATTGTTTAAGTAATTTCTGCTGTATCTGAATTAATTTAAAAGTGTTGCGAAGACAAATTATTGCAATTCTTAAATTGTAGCAGCTGTACGAAATCAGCATGTAAAAGTAAGTGCACACCCAAATGTAGGTATAATGTCACACAGGGGTTTTAGGGTGTTTGGAAGAAAAGGACTGTGGCTTACAGAGACATCCATACCATACCATACCATACCATACCATACCATACCATACCATACCATACCATACCATACCATACCATACCATACCATACCATCCCATCCCATCCCATCCCATCCCATCCCATCCCATCCCATCCCATCCCATCCCATCCCATCTCAATCCTCTGTAGGGTTGTGGGGGTGCTGGAGTCTATCCCAGCCAACTCAGGGCAAAGGCAAGGGCAGTCACCAGTCTACCACAGGGCTACACATAGAGACACCTATGGACAATTTATAATCACCAATTAACCTCAGCAGGTTTTTGGATTGTGGAAGGAGGCCAGAGAATCTGGTGAATTCAATTCAGAACACTTTTTTCATCGCCGAGGGGCAATTAAAAAGGCAGAGTAGCACGTCAATGAACGTGACCACACACACATACACAGATATGACAAGCCAACCCCTGTTACACAGGGAGAACATGCAAACTCCACACAATCAACAAAAAGGTATCATTCTCACCTCTGTTTTCTGCTTCTGCTTCTTTATATAGCTGACACGCTGCATATGAATAAGCCAGAAGTTCACTAATATCCCACATATTTTACATCCAGGCTTAGGCATTGCTTTTTGGAATTGGATAAGAAAGTTATCAAGTAAAGTATTAATTTGTGTTGTTTCTTGTCATTATTTTGACATTTTAATAAAAATGCTCTAATGAAATCTTTATGTGGGTCCAATTAGTGCACTGTGACGGGTTGCACACACTGGCTGATCCACAGAGTATTATCACGTTACTACCTTAGCTGGATGAAGCTTTATCTTATTGCTTGAAATTGTTTTGGTTTTATTACCAATAAAAAACATTTAACAAACCATACCAACCAGTACACAAAGTGAGCATTTAGCAACTAAAAAGCTACATGCTGTCAGTATACATGTGATCCAAGCAATGAGTGTAAAAAGTGCAATATTTAATATATATAACTTATATGCATATACACAGCTATCCTATAAAAAAATAAATAAATCATTAATTAAAGAATAGGGCTTGTTTAGTTAGGTACGGCTTCTGGAACTGGAGGGAAACTAGTGAAACAGCACAAATTTCTTTTTTAACCAACTGCATTAAAACAAAACACGATGTAAATCAAGGAAAACAGCACATACAATCAATTAAATGAAAAGATTACAATATAAAAATAAAATAGGAAGTATCTAATTTATGCAATTCAATAAATTTCAATCCTTTAACTTCACAAACATAATCATACCATTCAAAAAGTTCAAAATACGAAGTCCGTTTAAGATTATTAAATTAGTAAAGAGGGAAAAAAAACTGTTGGCACAGCTTGTTCCTACCGCCACAACAGTGATGGAACCAGGCTTGAGGCCTGCACCGAACCAGGATTTGCATGGTTTTCTAGCTCGCCATCTCCAATCCAGTAAAAACACCTGACCATCCATTCACCAGCTTGTAAATAGCGGCTGTCTGGAGCAACACATCCTGAGTGGGGATCTGTTGGTCAGTCCAGAAACCAGTCTTTTCCAGGCTGAAAATACAACTTTTTGCAGAGAGTTTCAGCTTAGCTGTGTAGTCTTTCGGGGCTTGGCCTGACTGACTGCATGCAGGCAGGCATTAATTCAGCTGCACAGGTGTAGGGCGGGGCCAAGGTGTGCTACCCTTGGCTCACTCACTTGGGCGGACAGATTAGCTGTCCAATAAAAACCAACAGAGCAGGCTTTCTGCTTGATGGCCAACAAAACCATTTCACCGTCCCATTTTACTTGGGTTACAAGAGCACCATATTTCAAGACAGTGAAAGAACTCTATGTTGCTCCATGGCTGCCAGATGTAGGCTAAGTAGGTTCAGGGTAAATGTTTCTGCGCAAATGGGTTTAAATGCTTAGCATAAATATGACACAATGTAACTCATGTTCGACCAGCAAAATATTCACAACAGATTAAAATAATGCAGCGTATGAAGCACCGCTTGTCGTGCGCTCAAGAAGCTCAGTAGCTGGAGTCTATACAAGTTAGTGACAACAACAAAACCTTGGAGGCACTGAACTTAAATGCAGGTCTATTTATAAAACTAACAATACAATACCAACAATTAACTATGACACAACAATAACACACATTAAGACAAACGGCACAAAACAAACAAAAGGGTGAATATGAGTGAAGGAAAGGGGAGAAAGAGAACACAATATTGGGTCAATATTACAGTGATAGGTCACACTCTCAGAGGAAGGGATTAAGAGACCACACCTGAAAGTAGCCCTAATTTGACTAATGCTAGGCTAATTAGCAATTTGGAGGAATTTGCTTTTGGTAATAAAACAGAATTAAAAGGTTGCACCAAGTTTCTGTGAGTGAAAGTCGTGATGCTGCAGTAGTGCTTCTGCTGATGGATGGTCTGGTCAGCCTGCGGATGTGGGAACAGCAGTGGACAGAGTGGAGCCTCAGAGTCGGTCTCGAAGAATTTAGAAAGGATTTAGGATTAGGATTTAGACAACACCAATCAGAACTCCTCTCACTGTTCTCCAGCGCATCAGACTCTCCTCATCCAATCCTAGCTACAATCAGTAAAGACCAAAATGTAACTTTCCCTCCTCAATTTCCACTCGCTCCAGAAGCAGGCAAGCATCCAAAGAAGCTGCCGTATCCGGAAACAATCGACACGCCTCTACACTCTAGTAGGAGTGTAGAGTACAGAGTACAGTACGCACGTAACATGGCCTTAAGGGTTTTGTAAAAACGCTCCAAGTTGTCTTAGCTCTGCGTGTGATAAGCAGATGCCTGATTGTGGTATATGCACAGTTGCTTTAAAACCTGTGCAAACAAGTGAGATGAAAAATTTAACTCCCTGTCAGAATGAATGACCCTGTTAACACCAAAAATGGAAATAAAGTGTGTAAGTGTCCGCACTACAGACCTAGCTGTAATTCAGTTCAATTCAATTCAATTCAATTTTATTTATATAGCGCCAATTACAGTCAAATTGTCTCGAGACGCTTTACAGAACCCATATGCCTGACCCCCAGAGCAAGCCAAAAGGCGACAGTGGCAAGGAAAACACCCTTTTAACAGGGGAAAAAACCTCGAGCAGAACCCGGCTCTAATGTGGGGGGACCCATCTGCCTGCTGGCCGGGCGGGTTGAGAGGGACAGAAGAAGTAGAGAGGTAGAGATAGAGGGGTAGAGGTAGAGATAGAGGGATACAGATAGAGGGGTAGAGATAGAGAGGTGGGGGGGTGGGACACAAGGACCATAAAACACAGCCACACATCTGAAGCATCCAGCATCCAGCTCTGGGACCAGGGACACTCGGAGAAAGGACACAGAAAGAAACAGAGTGAATGTAATGCAATAATGGTATATATAGTAAATACATAGGTAGTTAGAGAAGGGCTCAGTGCATCAATGCTATGCAATGGATATGCAGCTGGGTACCTTGTGCACTGGCAAATCACTATGAGCATGTAAGCAGCACCAGATTGAGATAGAGGTAACGGACCCACACAATCAATAATCAGACGTTCAAAAGGCTGACTTATGGCTGGTATTGGACACAGTGGAACAGGCCTAATATTCTGATTGGTCTTACTGTTTAGTTGACATGTATAGCATAATTTAATGTAAGCAGACACATAGTTCTTCAGCCAAGACCAGAAGAAATACCTCAAGATGCGATCATGAACTTTTTTTTATACCCAAATGACCAGACTCATCATGGACAATCTGCAGCACCATATAGTGAAACCTGGATGGCAACACAACTCGATAAGTAGGCTCACAAGCAAAATGTTCTCCCTGAGGCATCCTCTTTCTCACTGTCATTTTTAATTAAATAACACTGAGCTTGATTCTTCACCTCACCAGAAGGCTGAGCCATCTCAAACAGAACCTTGAGGGAATCATCAGCATGCTATTCTGACACCAAATCACCAAGCTGACTGACCAAGGAATATCAGGAATAGTCATCCCATGTAGCAAAGAATAATGGCTTTCAGTGACCTTTGTGTCAGCTCTGCACGCTTTATTGCGTGTCGCAGCACAGGCCCTAAGCACCTCAAATTCCCTTTCATTCTTGTCAGGCCCACTGCTCACCAAAGGTACACAAATAATTATAGCAGAAGGAGAAACATCAGCCCACACTTGATTCCCTGCTTTATCATTACCTAAAATCATTGTAACACCATCCATAGAGAGAGCAGGATGCACACCAACTTCCACTTCACCCTGAAACAGATTACAAAACAACATTATTATGCTGCAGTTCCTGCATCACCTCCAAGTGTATCCCAAGCACTGATTTAAAAGAACACGAGTAGGTGTCACCTGAAAATGGTAAAGTTGATGCTAAAATGAATGAATCAAAAGTACCAGTGTCTCATAATATCTCAACTCGAACCTTCTCATGATTTCCTACCAAAGACACAAATCCTTCAGTGATGAAGGGCAAGTAGGACTCCAGATCAAGACCAAACACTCACCAGTCAAAGTCTTTATCGAATGTTAGCAACCGACACAGTGCACATTGCTTGCTTGGGTTGATGATCGCCTGCAGACTGCCTATTCTTATCTTTTAAAGCAAAGCAGTCCCTGCTCTAGTGCCCTCATCTGTAACAGTAATTACAAGTTTTGTCAGACTCACAAGCACCCTGTCTCCATATTTTTGCTGATTCCTAAGATGTCCTACTAGACGACCAGATGATGAACTCACCTCATCCCCGTTTCCCCTGTCACCATGGACACCAGGAGACCAACCATCCTCACCATGAGTTAACACATAATCATCAGCAAGTGCAGTGGCTTCAGCTCCCATCTTAACCTTTCGCTCACTGAAATAAACGACAATGCCCTCTGGAACAAAATTCTTAAATTGCTCCAAAATCATCAGGTCATGCAGAGCCTCAAAACTGTTAACCTCAGCTGCATTACACCAGCGATCAAACTGAGTTGATATATCACAAGCAAACTCCAAATGTGACTTGTTGCCCTTACTCCAACTCCTAAACCCCTGACGATAAGCTTCCGGGACAACCTCATCTACTTTGAGAACAGCAGATTTTACAACCTCATATCTTAAACCATCACTTTTTGTCAAAGAGGAATAAGCCTCCTGGGATGTTCCAGTTAACACACACTGCAACATTACTGTGGAAGTGGAGCCAGACCACTCATGTGTCTCAGCTATGTGCTCAAGCAGGACAAAAAATGTTTCAGGATCTTTGTCACTAAATTTAGGTATCAACCTTAACTCCATCAAGACATCCTGAGCAGCTTGGACCAGAGAGACCAGCAAATAGAACATCAGCTGCAACTCTCCCCTCTGTAATCAAAGACTGGTTTTGCCTTTCAAGATCAAACTTTGCATTTTTAACTTCCTATCTCATCTTCTGAATAGACAGTGCTTTTTCTAACTCAATACCCTGCCTCATTTTCTCCACAATTTCCCTCACTGTTTCTAATTTCATACATAACAAAAGTAACTCCTTGTCTTGTTCAAAGGTTAAACCTACACCTGGAGTCATTGATGATGGTGGAGAAAAGCTCTCAAAACCCTTAGAGACAGGAACAAATTTTTCTGTGTCCAACACTTTCATTAAATAAAATTTCATATTTGCCTTTACAATCTCTTTATTTCTTTTAATAAATAAACAGATGGTGCCTCCACAAATGCTGCACAAAGTCACCCATGCTTCAGATGAGCATCACCACATGAGACAGCACGATAAAGTAGGGCTAACAGTGTGAACCAAGGCCTAAACAGCAACAGAAAAGGAAAGCTCCCCCTATCTATCTAATCACCAGGACTAGCTAAGTAAATTACCCTAGACTTCATGAGGTGTGGTGGTGGGTATTTAGGCACCAACAACCCGCTGGCTTGAGAAAGGCAACCAGAAAACTGGCAACCCCCCATAATCAGGGATGTGATTCTGAGCAGCTTTAGGGAAGGGAAAAAGGATGCTCAAACCACCATACCTCAACACTACTATGTGGGTTGGCACAAAATTTGTTAAAAATATGTGTAGAATAAAGTAGATGTATTTGGTAAAGATGTTCATGAGGCCCTCAGGGTTCTTCACTGCATAAAATTTGGATCCAACACAGGATGAAGATTTATTTTTTGTCCTCCAGTGCCTTGTTTAATGGCCTAATACTTGCCAAACAAACAGCTTTTTGATCCGCTTCAGTGCTGAGTGTTTAGTGTAATATATGCTAAGCAAACATTGTTACCGAGACTAGCATTTAGTTCATGCACTGCTTTACCTCTGAGTGCGGCTTAGCTAGCGTGGCTGTTTCTGCTAAGTTTCTGAAGATGAATTTTAAACTATAGCTAAACCTTTAGAAAATATCACAGATTTTTACCCTTCAAAGAAAGTGGCTTTAGAACAACAATTTTGTATTGTCTTAGGATATCACAAGCATAGCATTTGCTGTTATGTAATTGTTCAGGCCATGAAATTAGCTCTCCTTATTTTTATATATGTCTTCAAATGCAAGCACTGTCAAAAATTAGAGTGACTTTGCAGTGCAATGTAGTATATTAAGCTAATTAGTCAAGTCAGGTTATACATCAATAAAACTGTCATATCCTTTACACAGTCTGACAAATGGATGACTAGACTTGCTTCTGGCGAAAGCCTTGAGGGAATTAAGATCAATTCAATTCCATAACTTTCTTATGATTAATGATGAGCTCTGTGCACTCAATTGGGTTTGGTCCGAGGTATTATTCTCCTACAGGAAACAATATCTGGATAACCTAAATGTTTTAAATATTGTTGACACAGGGCTAGAATATTGTCATTTTGGAAGCTCATGTCACACAAATCATATCACATCTGAGTTACACACTGGCCCTCTCCTTCTGATGACAGTAATTAATTACACACATGACAAATGTCTTACCTCACATGAGTATTTTTCCCTCAGTCATAAATCCTTTCATGTCACACTTTGTGTGTGTGCATTTATGCTTTCAAGCATATACACTACCATTTAAAAGTTTTGGGTCACATACACAATTTCATGCTTTCCATGAAAACTCACACTTTAATTCATGTGTTAACATAATTGCACAAGAGTTTTCTAATCATCAATTAGCCTTACAACACCATTAGCTAACACAATGTAGCATTAGAACACAGGAGTGATGGTTGCTGGAAATGTTCCTCTGTACCCCTATGTAGATATTCCATTAAAAATCAGCCATTTCCATCTGATTAATTTAATGTTATCTTCATTGAAAGAAACTGTTTTTCTTGTAAAATATAAGGACATTTCTAAGTGACCCCAAACTTTTGATAGGTAGTGTACGACAGGAGGATGTATATATTTCCTTCAGTTATAAATCCTTCAACATTACATGCCTGTTCCATATGTCTCTCCCATGTATAGCTTAATATAATAGCCACACTCGTCTGCTGGGTTATCAGAGAGACAATCTATTTCAGTAATGAAGCAGTAAAGCATTACAGATTGCCTCTTGTCATATAGCAAAGCCTTTGTCTAAAGTGCAGCCAGTGAGTACTGACTGTAAATTGTGATATATTACGCCAATATTATTTACACAACTGGTAATCCCCTCCCCCATTGTCACTATGTGTGCCTTTCCGTGTGTGTGTGTGTGTGTGTGTGTTACTGAGAGAGGAAGGTCACCTATGTCCGCCCTTGGCGGGCATCGATGACATATCGGCGATGTTACCAAACACTATACATCAATAAAATGTTTACATGGAGACCTCTATACCAGACATGTACACAAGCACAGCTGGAGCCAAGGACACAGAGTCATTTATAGCTCTCAGGTGTAAATGACATCTCTGGTAAATGAAAGCTTTATGTCTGATCTGAGCTCATCTACAGAAACCACATGTATGTTCATTCTTTCATACATGTGTAATCAGTTCAGAGTTCATGAGTGTCATTTTTTATGGTTAATGTGCACAGTGAGGCTCCTGGTAGAGCTACATTTGTATTACTCTCCTGTCCATGCACTCATCAATGAAACTTGTGGGGACACATATCACTGTCAAAAGGCAAACAGTCCATTTGTTTTTGGCCTCTCTTTTGACAGGACTCTCACAAGAGTTGGATCCGTTGATCAATGGTTTAACTGATTGTTGGTTCTTATCATACATCATCAGCAGGGTCAGTATCCCCCCTCTGTCTAATGACACTGTTTAAACTCAAACCTCTCATCTCTGAATAAATGTCACAGATAAGCTTCAGCTAAGTGTTGTCTCTGTGCTCATACAGAAAGGCAGCAACCCTCAGGAAACACTCAAATTCACTTTGGTGTTATGTTACTTTAACTCTGTTTTCACAGCAAAACTCTTGGCTTTCCTTGGTGCATCATTGTGACTAACTTGCATTTTCTATTTCAGTTGCCAAAATGAATAGTAATGTGCAAGTCATTGCATATAGATTCAATTTCAAATGCTTGTGTCTGCTGATTGTTTTCCCTCTGGTCTACGCTTTAGGCGGTCAAGCTGACTGCAAATCCCCAGGTGCTTCGAGAGTAAATAAGCCTTAGGTGCTGTGTCGCCATCATCTGACTTTTATTAATGGGCCAATCAATTTGCATTTGAATCACCCTTTCACCTAAAATCCTGGCCTCACAGCACTTAACAAATTGGCTGACCTAGGGTTGAGCTGGAGTCATGGAAATGCCCCATTGGCTGTTTCACTTACAATAGCTGATGCTTGTTAAATAGGTTGTCAAATAAAATTGTCAGGCAATAGCAATTAATAAAAACATTTCATGCTGACACAAACACACGTGTAGAGAGATGAAGTAGTTTTAGGTTTCAGCTATGCTAAATGACCAAAAGTATTTGGACATGTGCTATCTATCTATCTATCTATCTATCTATCTATCTATCTATCTATCTATCTATCTATCTATCTATCTATCTATCTATCTATCTATCTATCTATCTATCTATCTATCTATCTCAAATGAAGTCCTTGGCTGCCATCTAGTGGTACATGGCCACTATTACACCATTCAACTACTAAAAGTCTCACAGCTGCACCTCATAAGGAATCTCTTTACAACCTTTAAAAAGGACAATCAGGAAGACAATTTGTCTGTGATGTACAAAGTTTTATTATTGAAGAAGATGAATGTGCAGTGACATAATGGTGTTGACTTTGGAAAACCCTATAGGTCCTCTCAACTGTTTTACAAAACATGCCGCCGGTTTTTTGTCTTTTTTTTTTAAAATATGGATTGTGTGAACAGTCTCCTTTAAAGGAAAATTCTTTAGGTATCATGTCCATGTCTCAGGATGTAATGTTGAAATGGGGTTATTTGTGTTGTTCAGGTTAGTTTTAATAACAACACACTGTTCATGCTTAAAATGTTATTGACTAAATGTAACCTAGAACAGCTGCTCTCAGGACACAGAACCTCCTATATACAGTAACACTTGAAAATGTACTTTCACTACTTTTAAGAAATGTTAGAAATTAAATGGTTGACTTGTGTTCTTATAAAATGGATTTTGTTGTGAAAATAAGGCAATGTTTGTAAAGGATGGTTCTTGACTGCCTTGCTTGCTATTTATTACATTTCCTCATTTAGTGCCATAGCATCGGAGAATCTAAATGAATGATCAATGCATTGCAGGCTGCATATGATCATGTCTGACTAACAAGTCAGTGTCCCAAAGCTTCATAATCTAACACATGTTGTGTGATAATAATACAAAAATTGTGAGCTAGTGTCCATTTCAGTCCACACTGTTTCCATACATATGCATCATTAAACATCTGTTTTTACATTTGATGTGTACATAATTCATGTACATATTTGCCCACAAAAGAAGAGCTATTGAAATTAGCAAGCTCAGGCTGCATTTACATGGTTGGAATTCAAGCAAAGCCCCTTTAGAAAATGTAAAATGTAACTTGAAACCAGTCATGCATGCGCATTTCCATTTTTTATTCACCACTCTGTCTGTTCGTATAGAAGAAAAACACAGTTTTACAGCTGACTATTTTTTGCAGCGGTTTGGTTTGGTAGCCTGCTTAACACAGTCCTTAAAATCAATCATTTAACATGCCATGCAAGAGGTTCACTGGTTTATTGGGGGGAGTGTCTGTATTACTTTAAGGGGACTTCTTCTGTAGTATTCCATAAACACCAAGCTGAATTAATGATGTGGAAAGCAACCATTTTTTGTTTACTCTGCAACAATCTAACTGATTATCATAGCTAAGGTTTTGGCATCATAACACCTCATGTCATTCAAAGGTATAGAATATATCAAGACACTATGCTAACCGTGTGATTCGACTGTAGCAAACTTGCATTACAAACTCCCATTATCTTTTGAATGCTAAAGTGGTCAGTGTCTAACAGAAGAGGTGCACCCACTACTTTTAACAGAAAGCTAAATGACACTTTCTGCATGGTTTGATACAAATCAGAGTCAAGTATAAGTTCAGTGCAAAAGTACTACATATCACTCTCTCACACATGTACCTTTCATCACTAATAACTATGACACAAAAATGCTCCTCAACAGCTATTTTTTTTCTATTTAATCAAGATCTTGATGCAACTATAATAAGCATTGCTCAAGAAGTATTACATCACAAACATAAAGGGTGATAACGGATGACTCCTTTGTTTTTATGAGGACATATTTTTACCATCATAAGTGATGAACAACAACTCATAACCATCCACTTGACCTAACATAGTCTGTAACAGCATCATCATTAACAGTAAGTCAGCTGGCTACAAGGTCTAATCATAGGTCTTGTGTTGGCAGCTGAAGCACCGATCTCTTCTCACACCAGCCAGGCAGAGCAGTCCTCTCTGACCTACTTCAGTCCCGGCCATCCCCTCTCTCCACAGGAGACCTCTCCAGTGAAGGACAGGGGTGAGGGAGCATAGAGGTCAGAGTCTGTATCTGATTCTCCCTCCGCTATGAAGGGTCTGACCCTGGCACAAAGTGAAGGTCCAGCTCCAGCTTCAGTCCCCATTGCACCTCCCCCTCCGGAACCTGTAAAGAAAGAAGGCCCAAAGAAGTCCTCCTTGGCCTGGGAGATACTGAAGCCACTGAAGGAGCGCTCCAGCTCCTCATGGTCAACGGATGGGATGGAGAGAGACGTGTCACTCTCCACAGCGGTGGCATCTTGCTGACACCGCTGCCTCCTGTGGCGCCTCCTGCTCTGAGAACCGCTCTCACCCTGACCGGAGGAGGATCGGTCGTGAACTGGAGCGGGAGGAGGTGGAAGGCGGAACAGGGTGGGCGAATGGTCACCGCTGCCACCGACTGGGGAAGGGCTATTGGCCACGCTGCTGTTCCAGGCAGGCTGGCTAAGAGGGTGCTGCAGCTGATGCTGCCAGGAGGTAGAGGGGCGGCTGTTGCTGCCTGAAGGAGTACCCACTGATCTTGCCACAGGCCGACCAAGTAAAGGATCTTTCTTTTCTAAAGACCCTTCAGAACATGGGACTTCTGCCGCTGAGCATGTCTTCACCTCCTTTTCCTCCTTCACCTCCTCTTTTCCCTCCTTTTCGTCCTTGCTCTCCTCTGGGCTGTGGTAAGGCGGGGCTGGATATGGCTCTTTTGAGTTGAAAAAGGCCTCTGTTTCAGAACGAGGGATGCCCATACGCTGCACATACACGTTGACCAGGAAGTCAAGTTTTCTGTCCATACAGACCACCTACATGCACAAAGAAAAACACACAATGACTAAATAGAGTTCAATCATCAGAAAACAAAATGTTTCATTCACCACACAAATATCCCAAATACTAAATTAGCTGAAAACCACTTGTATGACTTTAACAGAGCTGTGCGAATCATCCATCCATTATCTATACACTGCTTAATCTTCATCAAGGTCATGGGGGAGGCCTGGAGCCTATCCCAACTTAGAGTGAAGGCAGTGGACAACCAGTCTATCACAGGGCCACATATAGAGACAAACAATCACACTCACATTCACACCTACGGACAATTTAGAGTTACCAATTAACCTGAGCATGTTTTTGGACTGTGGAATGAAGCCGGAGAACCTGGAGAAAACCCACACATACACAGGGAGAACATGCAAACTCCATGCAGAAGGATCCTGGGAAGGTCTGGATGCAAACCAAGGATCTTCTCGCTGCAAGGCCAAAGTGCTAACCACCAAGCCACTGTGCAGCCCTGTGTGAAACATTCTCACCTGTTTTTCCACTTTGACCAGTCGTCCCATCATGCTCTGGTCCTCTGTAGTGTCTCCTTCAGGTTTAGGACCTTTACCAACTATCTGGTCAACTCTAGCATTTGAGAAAAGTGATATCATAGATTTAAAATAAAAAACACTGCGTTATGCAATAAGGTTTTAACCCTTTTTTAACCTAAGATTACGATGCCAAAATGTGGATTAATTTTAGATGGAAAATGTGTAAAGAAAGAGTTTATGTGATGATTGTTGTCACGCTACAAATAAATGTGTTTGAAAATGATGACCTAACACTTACGGACAAGAAAGTGAACATTTCCCGAGAAAGTACTTAAGGTGGATGGTGTGAATGCATGCATTATGAGCAGATCATCAATGAAACAATCTCTGAATGGAAGGGACAGTTGTAGTGCCAAAATGCATCACTTAGCATGCTTCTGTGGTGCTTCATGCTCCATTTCCATTGCATCCTACTACGGGAGCTCTCCCTATGTCTCTCCACTATGAGAACAAGCATCTAGCGCTTCAAACCCCTGTTGAGTGAGGCCACATAATATGGCTCAAAAACATTCAGTGAGCAAGTCACCGCATTGATTAATTAATTTATTTATTTGGCCTTTTCTTGCCAGCTACTGATATAAGTTGACATAAAAGCTAACTGCACAACATTCAGAAAATGTTCCACATATTGAATCATTTTCTTAATTTTATTTTACATCTTTAACTTAGTGAACTATGATTCCTTTAACTCATTGAGACAGCTCAAGTAGCTGAACTCAAAAGGGGTTCTGTCAATCAAAATTATAAGGTAGCATTTAACTCCTTTAGTTTTTGGACTATGGTATAAGGAGAATAATGCTGAGAAAACGGTCATTCTAAAGGTGCAGTCTATTAACCTAACCTAGGACCTTCAGTGGACTTCTTATGGCGAGGTGTTGTTGGGGGAGGGGGCCCCACAATCATATCTATCCTGGCAAGGCACACAGAGACGATATGAGTGCAATGCAAAATGAAGCAACGTGAGAATCACATCAGCTATGGAGAACAAGTTTCAATATATTCCATACACACAAGACATACGGTGAGTCTGACTTGCTTCGTGGATGTAAAATGTATGTATTTCACTGTTGGAATATATTTCTTTTACATGTTAGACCTTCAGGGGATCAAGATGTAAGGAGCTCATTTGTGGGAGGGATACAAAAAAACAATGTGACTTAAACATCAATGTTACATCTAGAATGAATTTTTGCCGCATTCGGAGCTGAAGGAGTGAATTGTACCATGGCAGATAAAAAATCCTGACAGAAAACAGATCTGAATACAACAGATGTAGCTGGACAAATGAAACAGGCAAATCAATGACTTGCGTGCCACAACGTGTGTGTATTCAGTGACACCAAAAACACTATGTTAGTGGATGACATTTGCAGTATCATACTGCACTGAAACTGATTGCTGAGTCATTATATAAATTCTGTCTTCAACACAATGAAACTGGCTCAAATAGTGAAGGCGCACTTGCCTGGACTGCAGGTTCTTAATCCGAGACAGCATGTCCAGGTGACCTGCAGAGTACTGTTCAATCACGTCCATGACATCATAAGGCCGCAAACTCTCTTTGAACCTCCTTTTTGACACCAGGAACTTCATGATGCTGAGAGGGAGGACATATCATTTCAGACATGTCACACAGAGAAATGAGCAAGAAATCTCAAAGCAGAGCAAAGGTGTCATCATTAAAGCTAACCATGGCTCTGTTCTGTTAAAGTGTCCCACTAAACAATAACAATGCTAAACTGAATCAGTTAAGTAAAATTTTGCCATGATTTATATTATTATTTAGACCTGCTCTTCTTCATTTTTGGTATCTCTTCTCTGAAAAGGGATAAAATACTATTTGACAAAGCAAATGCAAAAAGAGGGCAACTCATAATAATGTGGCACTGATATAATAGTTGTCCTAAATAATTTCAACTCATTTTTAATTGCCTTTTTTCAGCACCTTCCACTATATCTTGTGAGCTTGATCAGCATTTTGAATTGGCATAGTTATTCCTTACTAAAGCAAAATGGTTTCAGCAGATTTGCAGCAAAGACATGAGTCTGCGAAAAATGTTCTCACAGGTTTGCCACAGCAACATTCTAGCAGAATGAGAAGTTTGCTACTACTTCTGGATTTCATCTGGTTGACTGCCTGTTTTGTTACAATCTGTCTGCTCATGTGTCTCACACTGTTGTGCTGTTATTGTTCCCATATCTTAGCATTTACTTTAGTGGGTTTAGTGGGAGGCCAACACTGTTTTGTTTTTCTTGATACATACATGGTGGCACAGTGGTTATCGTTGTCTATATTGACCATGTGGTGGATTTCCAGCCTGTCAAGATCGTACCTCACCTCTCCGGTGTCAGTTCCAGCCTCCCTATTACCCTTTACAACAGGGGCATTAAACAAAAACTCAAAGAAGTCTCGGCAGCAAAGGTCTGAAACATCATTATGTCTAACTTGAGTTAGTCATTATCTTGCTGTAGAATGAACCACTGACCAACTAGGAACATACCAGAGGGTACAGCATGGCACTGCAGAATGCTGTGGTAGCCGTTTAGGTTCAGGGTTTCTCTCACTCTGTACAAGTTACCGACCCTGGATCCAGCAAAACAGTCCCAGACCATCACACTTCCTCGTCCATGTTTGACAGTTGATGTCACACACTGAGGAAACATCCTTTTTCCTACTCAACAGCCTACAAAAATCCTGCATGATGAACCAAAGATTTAAAATTTTGATTCATCAGTCCAAAATACCTTCTTCTAGTCTTCAGTAGTCCATTGGTGGTGTTTCATGGCCCAGAAGAGCCTCTTATTCTTGCTGCAAGTCCACCTGTCAAACCTGCAACTCCAAGTCTTCTCTTCACAGTTGAAAATGAGACTTCTTACTACGACCACTATTAAGCTGTGCTTGAAGCTGCTGTCCTGTGAGCCTCCTATCACCAAGCTGTTGACTCTCAGAAACTTGTTTTCTGATTCTGTTGTGGTTTTGGGTCTTCCAGACCTCTTCCTGTTAGAGTTTCCACCAGTTTCTGAGTGCCTTTTGATGGTGAAGAAAAGTCTACTCACTGACACCTTGACTTTCTTCACAATTTCTCTGTACCAAAGACCTACATTTTAAGTGTTATGATGGTCTGTCTCTCTTCTATTGTTAATTGCCTTTTCCTCATCATTTTTATAGCAACACACTACTTTCTTCTGTGCAATACTGTTCAAATAATGCTCTGGAGGGTATGGTGCCACAGTGTATTCCAACACTACTTTTATGCAGACAGAGGTTGTAAATAATCAAGAAAAGCTGGGACACTTGTAGGATCTGGTAGCACCAACTTTCAAGGTTTGATCAGCCTCCATTGCTGCAGGACAGCTTAAATGTTAACTCATTTCTTGTTGAAAGTTTCTGGCTGAAAAAGACCTTTTTGTATTATTCAGAAATGTACATTATTTTTCAGTTTTGGGTAACCTTACCTTTTTTTTTTTTTTTTAAAACCTCTGGCAGTTCACCACTTACCTTTGTATCATTTCAAGCTATTTGTTGGACTTGAACTACTTTGCTTTAAAACTGTAAAAGTTGGGGTGTCTTTGACCGGTAGTGTATGTTGATGTAGTCTGCCATTTGTATCAACGTCTGCATGTAATCAATACCTGACTGTCAAATGAAGTAAATTCGGAAAAATTCAGAAACATTTTGACAATATTTATTGTCACGAAACATTTAAATACACAGATATATACAAAACTGTAGATATGTAGAACGTTCTCTCATTAAATAGAATAGTTATTGAAAATCTTTGTGGAGGAATCTAAATCTATCCGAAAATATAATGTTGCAGCAAATTTGTGGCAACATTGTCAAAATTTCAAAGCAGGTGTTTGCCAGAAACCTAGTTTTTAAGTCACCATGTGATGCAAGTACTGAACTTTGATAAGTTTTTCTGAACACACCAAGCAGGTGGACCTCAAGTTAAAACTATTAAGTAAAATTTTTTGTTCCCTCATTTTCACAGTTTTGGTAATCTTTTTTTTTTCTAATAACACCAAACTCGCCTAAGTAACTGATAAGATATTGGAACAATACCAGAACAACAGCAGAGATACAGGAGCAAACAGACTGTAACAAACTGGAAAGTCAACCAGATGAGATCCAAGCATGTAATTTGGGAGAGATAAAACTGAAAATGACTGTGCTTGCTAATAATCCATCATTAACAGAAAAACTGTCCTCTCATAGCCACAGTTGAATCAGTAGTTTGAAAGATGAACCAGAAAATTGGTCTGTAAACTGATGGAGTGCAGCACATAATGTTGAGTGTTTGGCACAAAATTATGAATTCTGTTAGAAACTATCAGAAAAAATGGAAAATAAAACCTTATCTATAATAAACTTGACTTATCCTTCAAGTATTGTCAAAGTTAGTGAAAAGAACAACACTAATGCAGACTGTAATGAACTATTTTTTCACCATGAGATAAATAACCATTGCAGAACCATAAAAAATGTTTGGGAAATAAAGTCCTCACCAGATTGCCCTGATTGTAACCTTCAGGCCTGGTGATAATTCTTGGGTGAGAAACTCGCAGTGGCAGCTCTTATCATCACCAATTTCCTCCCCTGGGAGGCTCGCCTCTGGAAATCAAAGACAAGGACACTCTCACAGAACATTTCTACTGCTTCTGCATGACGAGTGTCAACAGCAGAAGCAAAGCAGAGCTGTTGCTTTTAGCTTCAAAGGTGCAAAATGAAATTAATAAGTTGGTTTTCGAGCCAGTTTGCCACTTTGTGAGCGTAGTGAGCGAGCTTTGTGGAACGACAAAAAAAAAGACTTGGTGCAGAATTGAAGGATAGTGCTGCTGTGATAAAGCTTTACTGAAACCTTTAATGACAAGTGCTCTTTTCCCACCACCAATTACAGATTAGTATAGTAATGAGCATGTTTAGATTAGCCGAAAGGCTGGTCTATGGATTTTGAAGCATATTGCACACAGCTGTCAAGGCCGAATAACTGCTGATCAGAAATTGGATGAAAATCTGGTAGGGAAAGTGAGGTCTCTTCATGCAACGTGAAGCAGGTTTTTGGGGGCATTATGTCATTATGTCTATAGGTCAGTTTAGGTTTGTTTTGGCACCACTTGACTTGAACCCACAATTATCCTACTGCTACTGTAAATAAATAAACACTGTATAATCAGTTGTGCAGTGTTATAAGAATCCAAATAAATAAAAATATCTAAATCGTTCCATGCTTGTTCTCCACTATATTCATGCTTTAGAGCTTTCAGACATCACAAAGAGGAAAAAATAACATATTAGAAAACAAATAAGAAAATTAAAAGGGTTCATGTCAAGTGAACACATCTCAGCAGATTTCAGCATGCAGGTTTTCAGACCAGGGAAAGCTGACTTGTCTTTTTCTATAATTTTCCCTAATAATATAATAGAAGCCAACCAACAAAATATCCCAATGTCTTACTTATTAAACCTTCAATTGCTGCAAAAAAGAGAGAGAGGAGAGACATGGAAAAAGATTTGTTATGGATTCTAGCAGGATGACAATGACAGACAAATCAATTCCAAACATGAAAACTTGTGTGTTCACTGAATGGTTCCTGATTCATGTTTGAAATGCCTGGTCTCTCTTCTCTTACATTTATGCTTATTAACTGCACACTGTAAAGTTTTAAATAGCACATATGGTTAACTACACATCTAGAAAGTACAGACTATCTTACAGACTAAATTGAAGACATGTCAGGATGACTTGTCTAACCTGGAGAACTCTTCAGTCCAAAGTCTTCATCCTGCATTTCAATCAGCACTTTAACATGCCATGAAGTGAAAGGAGAAAAACAGCTAATGAGAATTGGTTCAAAGTGTTTAACAAAAAGGCAAAGAAATGGTGAGATATAATTGTTGATAGTGAAACAGTGGCCTGGATGATATATGGATGTATTTGTGCTGTCTAATAATAAATGATGACTGGACACCACAACATCCAACCCAAAGGTCCTCCGTCTCCTCAGTCCAGTGTTGAAATTTTGGCTTTAGTTTGTTGACAAAATGTCCTTGTCTTCCCCTTGAATACATGCAGGAGGAACTGCATAGCAACATTACCTGCATGTCAGTTACTGAATTGTCTGCTGAATGACTGCATCTGCATAAGTTAAGTGCTGTTATCACCGTTTTTCTAAAACACACAGCCAGTGAGTTGTTGAGATGGGCTTCTAGCCACACAGAGATAAGCTGTACATCCTTCCACATCAACTAAATTCATAACTGTGGAAAGATTTACTGTCAAAATTTGAATGTTCCTTAAGTAAGCTATGGTGTGAGGTCTCATTTATGAACTATTTAGACTTGGCAACAGCGTTGAAAACTCTGCTGAGAATTTGACTTCGCTCAATTAGATATCAAATGATTCAGAATTATATCACCTTTTAATAACTACATTACTTCTAACTTGAACAGCGGAACATTTCGTTTGACAAACAATTAAAAACAAATGCTTGACAAAAACCATATTGTGAATACACCTTTAATTACTGACAAACATGATTTAACATGTGATCTCCAATCAGCCAAACTGCATGGATATAGTTATAAAATGAGCTGTGAATAGCAGAATTTGCTCAGTGTTAGGGTTAGACTATGGACTCTGTCTGTATCATGTCTGTATCATGGCTCCATGGGAAGGAATTGCCAGGGGGATTGAAAAATTTAACTGAGAGACCTCGCAAAGGGATACAACAAGATCTGTGGTGAAGGAAAAATAACTTGAAACACAACTGCAGCAGTAGACAGAATGCATAGAACAAGCAGTACCACTAATCAGAGCTGCAGTGGTCGTCCTCCTAAAATTATGCCACAGAAAGTGCACTATTTTCACAGTCTAGCTCTGAAAACAGAACAGGCAAGTGCTTTAGACTTCATACAATGGCGATGAATGACAATCTGTGCTTCTGAGCATTGCATGACATCATCCACTATGGATGAGGAAAACCTTGCCTGCTCTTCAGCATAAATCTGCAATATTAAACTTTGCCAAAGAAAAAGATAAGCCTGACAAATATTTTGAGAACCTTCTCTGTTAAGATGAGATCCAGATTCATTTGGCTAGCTCAGATGGTTCATCGTGGTTCTCAGCATGTTTGGTGTAAATCTGCTAGAAGACGACAACAGTCAGTGCATAATCCTGACAGTGAAGCACGAAGGTCAGGGTGTGATGATATAGGGTTGTATGAGCGTATAGAGTGTTTAGGGAGATGATATTTATTAATGGCACCATGAATGCCTGTGGATATGCCAAAATACTGGCTGATAAGATGACTCCCAGTCCCTTAGAAGCTTTCCATTATCATATTCCAGCATGGTATTGAACCAAACACGCTGCCATAATCAAAGTTTCTAACAGAAGAAAAAGTGAAAAATATAACCCAGCCAAGTATGTTGACCGATTTGAATGCGATAGAACAGCTTTGGAGCAATTTAAGAGAAAGATAGAGGAATACAACCCCTCCAGCAAAGAGCAGCTGAAAAAAAAAATCTCTCAAGAATTTCTGCATATCTCTCCAGAAAGATTCAAAATGACACAGGACATATGAAGTACAGAAATAATGCAGTCACTAATAGTTGATACAATATTGAATCATTTGACATTTAGGTGATATTGCTCAGGAGTTTAGTTATCTTGTGTATTATATACTAGCCAGGTAGTAAAAATTGTTGTTGTGTATTTCTGTTTGCAAAGAAGGGCAATGTTACAGTTCAATTATTTTTAAGTTTTTTTGGGAAAAGACTCTGGTGTCTGTAAACTAAATATGAAGCTGCAGCCAGCAACTGGTTACCTTGGTTTATAGATCATAGAGATAAGGAGCAGGAGGAAGCAAGCAGCTGTTTACCCTGTTCCCAGGCCATATGCTATGCTAAGCCAGCTGTCTCCTGCCTGTAGTTTCATATTACCGTAGAGACGTCTCTTAAAAAGTCACTTTGATTTTTTCCAGTTTTATTATAGTTTATGAGACCTTCCACCTAAAATTACACAGCAAATAGATAATAGATTTCACTATGAACGTCTGACTGTTCACAAGCTCTAAAATAAAAGCAAGATAGTCCTTCAGGAGTCTTTACTGTATGCGTCTGACCGCTAACACTTATTACTAATCTGATCAGATGATGTTCTTAAATGTGTGGAGTTCCCTCACCCTCTGAGTTTTGGCGTGAGGTGCTGCCCCGGACTTTGAAGGCATGCTTCGGCCCTCGGTTCTTCTCATTGAAGCTCCAGCTCTTAGTGACCTTGCTGGGGCTTGCCTCAGCCCCGTCCTCTGGCCCTGGGGACTGGGCCTTCCCTTTGGCTAGGGGAGCCTTGGAAGGACTGGGAAACACCTTGTCCTTCAGACTGGCCTTGCGACTACAGGGAGCAAGCAACGAGAGGGAACACTCAACCAGTTTAACTGTAACTGTATTTTTCACAACATCATTAAATGAAATGACTATCCTAACTACATATCTTTAAACTGCTGTTTGCTGCTTTAAGTATAATCATGGGAATTTGTAGAATTCTGCACTGATGTGATAATAAATCTTACCTCAGCAGAAATGCAAAATGGGGAATGTCCTACAGCAGAAGGAGCCATGTCCACAAACGAACATAGTGGTGCATTTAGTGGGTCAGGCAAGCAGCAGGAAGCTACAAGCAGGCATGCATGGGAAGCAAAGTGACACTGCATGTCTCAAAAGGAAGAGCTGTTGTCTCACTCTATGCAAAAAAGTGAACAAAAATCATGCAAAAAAAAATTCACCATCATACTGTACACTCCACCTGATACACAGGAATTGTTAGATACTCAGCAATATGCACCTTGCCTGCTGAACACAATATTATAAGGGCTGATTTGGCAAAACAGGCAGCAAGCAAATTAACTGCATAAAGACATCGATAAAAAGAAATCATAAATCAACTGTGACATGACAGTAAACAAGAATGTACATCTACATCTTCTCTGAGGAAAATTTCAAAGCAGTGGGCAAAGTAGCTCGTGTTTATTTAAAGCGCAAAGGCTTGATGTAGACATCAGTGACAAAGCTGCACTAGACTACAAATAGTCAGATTTTATAGTTCACTGAGTGACATATAGCACAGAATTCTGTGACTCCTCTACCTTTACTTGTGTTTAAAGACAGAAAGAAGAGGTAGGAATGGAAGGAGACACACAGACTTGCAGTGCAGTTGTTAGTAACTGTGCAGCAACTATACCTAATAGTTCTTGGACAGCACCCGCAAAGTCTGTCTTTGTGTGCATTTTCATTACTGGAGTGGTGGGCAGTAGAGGAGACATAAAAAGATAAATAGCAGTGGATACAGTCACAAAAACAGCAGTGTGTGCCATACTGTGATGTCAGTAACATTTTATTATAACTGCAATGTATACAGTTAACGTATAACGTATACATATATAAATATCTTTGCATTTTCCAGTTTTCCCAATGAATGCTTTCAATATTAAGCATCTTTGCAAATATAAGTTTTAGGTAACGAAATATGCAAATGGTTTATAAAGAACTCAGTCACAATAAAGTGTTACTACGTTGTCAATAATTACACTTGTTTCCTTTGTCAAAAACAGTGTGATAAAAATCAAGCAAGGCTTTAAAGTGCTCAAAATCACTTTTTCCTGAGGTGATGCTGAGAGCTAGAGCATCAGAGAACAGCTTATTGGTGAATATTTAATAAAGCTGGCAGTTGGGAGTGAGGCCAAAGTGAACTGATCTTAAAGCACCATGTGAGCAAACGCAGCATGACCGTTCTTGAAGGAGGCACTTAACGCACAGCCGCATCCATGTCCGACACGCAAACCCAAGCTCACACACAGATGCACTGTGCACACACTCCCCCAAGAAGAGTTCCTTGGCAGCAGCTAAGAGCAGAACTGGTAGAGAAGCCAGAGGAAGGCGAAGGCACATCAAAACCAATCAGAACACAGACCTGGGAGATGTTTCTGTCTGAGACTCCTTCCTGTGAGCAGAACAGACACAATTTGTTACATACTCCAAGTCAGCCACATATTATTCTGCATACCCCTGCTGTCAGAGTTGACATGGTGCTCTGCAGTTGGAAAATGGGAAAAAAAATTGTTGTTAATCTAAAATATCTTAAAAATACAACAGAAGAATCATAATCCAGTGCTGAAACTTAGGTCACAATATATGAAGAGTACCAGTCAAAAGTTTGGACACACTTTCTCATTCAATGGTTTTTATTTATTTAATTATTATCTACAATGTAGATTCATACTGAAGACATCAAAACAATGACAGAACACATATAGAATTAAGTTGTAACAAAAAAGTATTAAACAAATCAGAATATGTTTTATATTTTAGAGTCTTCAAAGTAGCCCCCTTTTGCTTTCGCCCCCCTTTCGGGGTGCATATTATCTGTCATGCATGTTCACTCAGTGGTGTGAGGACAGCAGCCTGGTCCTGGACACCAAAAAGACCAAGGAAATGATAATAGGCTTCAGGAGGATAAGAACAGCCACCTCCCAGTTTCACATACATGGGGTGGCGGTAGAGAGTGTGGAGCAGCTGAAGTTCCTTGGTGTTATTTTATCTGACATGGACACACAACACCTCAAACCTTGCTAGGACAGCTCAACAAAGACTGTTCGTCCTGTTGAAGCTACAGCGGGCACAGCTCCCCCAAAGACTGTTGCTGAACTTTTAGAGGACCACCATTGAGAGCATCCTCACTAACTGTGTCACTGTGTGGTACAGCAGCTGCACGGCCACATGGCGGAAAGCCTTAGATTGGGTGGTGAAAACCACACAGTGAGTGGTCGGGTTGGATCTCATTTACAACCAGCGTCTGAGAAAGAAGGCCCACAGCATCGCCTCACACACCTGTTCTAAATTTAATTGACAACGGCTCTCTAGCTAATGCACTAGAAAGAAGGCTGAGGAGACACCCCTGGTGCATGCCCCTAGACAGAGGAAAAAGTTGGGAAGCTAATTTATTTGTCGTTCCTGATGCTGTTGGAAAGGGATATAATAGGTGGATCCAAGAGATAAATTTAGAACCAAAACCAAATCTTTCCAATACAGCAAATAGATAATGCCATTCAATTCTATCAAATTCTTTATTTGCATCCAGGGAGACAAACACCTCTGTTACCTCTCTGCATCCAGGAGAGTGTGCAATATTAAGAAGCTTGCGGATATTTGTGAAGCAATGACAGCCCTTCATGAATCCAGTTTGATTCATTGAGATGAACTGTGGCATTACATTGTCAAGTCTTGAGGCAAGAAGTTTAGCTAGAATCTTTACATCTGAGTTCAACAAAGAAATAGGTCAAAAGAGCCCACACTCAAGTGGGTCTTTGCCTGGCTTTGAAAGAAGAGAAAGAGGTGCCTCAGTTAGTCTCCTAGGTAGATTTTCCTGACTAAAGGAATGATTAAACATTTCAAGCAGAAGAGGAGCCAGCTGAGAAGATTTTTCTGCAGGTCCTGGAGTTTTACATTTTGCATTTTAGATATGGAATCAATTATCTCCTGCAGCTCTATGGGTTTATCAAGATTATCTTTGGCAGCCACATCTATCCTTCAAGCTGTCCAGAAAAAGAGTCATGTTTGTATTATTATGTGGGAATGTGGATGTGTATAATTCTGAGTAAAATTCTTTGAAAGTATTATTAATTTCCAGTGGGGAAGGCCAGAAGATAGCCTGCTTTTCCTCCATGTTCAGAACATTGACCTTTTGATTTCATATTCTGTATGCAGTGCTATCCTCTCTTTATATAATTCTTGTGTTGGGGTTGTGCAATATTGCTGGTCAGTGTTTGCTATTGATGTAATAAGTTTTTGCTCTTTTTTAACTCTCTTTATTGCGTGAAGTGCTGTATGACATAATCTTGCTTCTTAAAACCACTTTTATGGTTTCCTATAAAATAGATGGGAGTATTGAGTCTGATTTGTTAAATAAAAAAAAAATTCATCCAACGCCTTAGATATGAATTTGCAGAACTGGTTGTCTGCCAGTAGAGTTGGATTTAGTCTCCAATTATTTTGCTGTGACAAATTTTGAGAGAATAAATGATAAAGAGTCACTGGTGCACTGTACTCTGCTTTCTTCACAGCAGACAGAAGTGTTTTGTCAATAAAAAAAAAATCTTTTTACTGTATGTATGATGAACATGTGATGAACAGTCTTGATGGTACTGTACATGCAACTTTTTGTAGCTAACTTATATAAATACCATAACCTTGGTCTGATACCTTGGTCACTATTGTCATTGTCTGGTTTTGACTGCACTCTGTATTATCTACATTCCTCAGCTGAGTAGTGCCTGTTATCTTCATGAGAAAGCTGAGGCTATGATGATTGAAGGACAAAGCTACAATTACTTGTACTGTCTTCTTTGATTCTTAGTCAGACCTCAGAACAGGATCCTGGTGTCCTTTCAGCAGAAACCCTGCATTTCTCCACATTATTATCCATTATTGTACTTTAATAAAATATAAATGTCAAATATTTGTACTTTGATTGCTCTATTATGGCTCATCCAGATTTCCATAACAGCATGACAGTTATTATCTGTATAATCTGCAAAAGTAATATATATTATTCTTGTTGTAGTACATATATGACCACTTAGGGGCAGCAGAAACAAGTCCTAACAGTTACCTGTTTACACATCTAGCTGATAACTGAACAATATTTACTACTGTGCTGCATCACTTGAGGCTGATTTTACATGTGTATAGAATGTTAGTCCAATAATAACTCTTATTTAAATTTGTAGTCTCCACTAGCTGATGAGAAGCTCCAGACTCCTCTGGAGACATGCTTTGTTTAAACTGGAGTGTCAAGTTCATCTCAGTTCACGGGCCACTTACAGCCCAGTTTGATCTCAAGTGGGCCACACCACTTGAGATCAAGTTGGGTTAATAACACAATAACCTATAAATAATGACCACTCCTAATTTTTTCTCTTTTAGACTGGTTCCATTTTCTAGAAAGTAGACATCCCAAGGCATTTCTCTTCAGCTTATGGCATATTGCATTTTTGGGACGTTTGTGGTGTGCTTAAATGATTTCATGAATATGCCGAGCTAAATTTTGCCTAAGTTGCCCTTGGCAACAGACGTAAAAACGTGGCCAACAGATCAAATGCAACTTTAGCGCCCAACGGTATTATGACCTACATAATAATAATTTTTTTCTGTGTAGTAGTCTAAAATTGTAAAATTATCATTATCCTGTTGGATTTGGAGTAAAGCTTATTTTGTGCTTGCTGCATCCACGAGGACCGTGTGGCTCTGTGTGGATGAATTCCGTCATTTTAGCAGCTACGCCCTTCTCAAGCGGAACATTTCCGTGTCGTGCACGCATCAAAACTATGAATGAACACATATGCATTACCTCATGAAGCTCATCCAAAGAATGCCAAGAGTGTGCAAAGTGGTAATCAAAGCAAATAATCTAAAATATAAAATGTTTTGACTTATTTCACACTTTTTTGTTTACTCCATAATTCCATATGTCTTCATTCTTAGTTTTGATGCCTTCAGTGAGAATCGACAATGGAAATAGTCATGAAAATAAAAAAGACTTTTGACTAGTACTGTACATCAACTGCATGCAACAAGTGTGATGCTTGTTTGTGCTTCACAGATCAAAAAAACTGCTTCCTTCAGTTTCACATATAAGGAGACACAAAGGAGAATGCCATCCACCAATGAAGAGTCCTCAGACACCAGAAATCATTATGATGTTCAAGCAAGTCCAAAATGTAAATATGAACAAATTGTAGAGAACTGATGTAATAAAATTCCACTTTTACAAGTAAAAAAAATGAAGAAAGTTGTAATAACATGATTTTCTTACAGTTTTTTATTGTTTGGAAGTATATTCTAGCATGGATTGCAATTACAGTTTTGACTTGTTAAATTCATTTGCATTTTATTGTGCCATATTCAACAGTTTCATATAAATAAAATAAATTCTTAGATAAGATAATATTTTTAATATTATTGAATCATCAATGCCTAATCATCTGTCGACTTTGTTAGGAATAAAGTGGTAATATTTGTTTACACCAAGACCTGCTGTTGTAATTTTGTGACATTTTCACAAAATCCTTAAAAATCCAAAAAATGAAAAGTCAAATTATTTTCTTGAAATGTGTGTATTTTTGTTTATATGTGAATAATTTTACCCAAAATTGCTGAATTTATAGGTGGTTCTCAGATCGTTATCATTGTAATAAAGCCTTAGTGTTCCCACAGCCACCATTTTGAATATTTAATTCTAACTCACAAACAACACAAAAATTCATCCGGCACATTCCAAAAAATGGATTTGGCATACCCAAATCCTTCAGGAACAGTCACTGGAACATTGCTGAAGAGAAATGCCTTACACTTTTAAAATAAGCCCTTTTCTGGAGCCAGTCTATTTGTTTTAGTGCAAAAGAGCACATTCTGAAAATGTTCACATATCTTTTTACAAAACACTAATGAACAACCCGAAATTTCTTAAGAAAAATACGTGCAATTTCAACAACATTATGCCTCAGGTTATCATTTACACAAGTGCATTACAACTTACAGATCACAGAGTATCTGCAAGGACAAATTTAAAATAGCAGTTATGTTTATTGAAAAATTGCAGGTGATGTCTTCTCTGTAATTTTTATGCTCTGCAAAGTCATCCTGGGGGCCACACTGGACCCTCTGGTGTTCCGGTTTTGGCCCATGGGCCGTATGTTTGACACCCCTGGTTTAAATAGCTGAGTTGGATTCACAATACTTTAAAATGCTAACAGATGTTGAAATTGAGCTGCTTCACCACATTAACAGAAAGTTCTCAGATATTCTTCTCTAATCACAAATGAGCACACTTTACAAGATTAGAAAATAATAGTGCATCACACCCTACAGGATATTATTAAGATTGTGGTGCCAGAGAGAGCAGTCAGGGAACAGCTCTTATGTGGATGGAAATGGAAGCTAATGGTGCTGTTAGGGTAAAGTTGTAGGCTAGATAACCAAAAGTATGGATGATACCTTTAACATCAGGAGAGCTGAGAGGAACTGCAGAGTCAGGGAATGACTGCATTTGTGTTTGACACTATGAGTGACACCTTTCACATTAAATATTACATAGTTATTTGATTTATTGTTATGAAAATACTTTTTCTGACTGCTTTAAAGCTAAATTAATTAACCCTTAGTACCAATTGAGCATGGTTTAAACTCCACAGTCTACCTGAGTATTGTTGCTAACCATGTCCATCCCTTTATGAACACAGTGAACCCATCCTCTGATGGCTACTTCCAGCAGGCTAATGAACCATGTCACAAAGCTCAAATCATCTCAAACTGCTTTCTTAAACATGACGATGAGTTCACTGTACTCCAGTGGCCTCCACAGCCACCAGATCTCAATCCAATAGAGCACCTTTGGGATGTGGTGGAACGAGAGATTGGCATCATGGATGTGCAGCCGACAAATCTGCAGCAACTGCGTGATGTAATCATGTCAATGTTTCCAACACCTTGTTGAAAGTATGCCACGAAGAATTAAGCCAGTTCTGAAGGCAAAACAGGGTCCAACCTTTTACTAGCAAGATGTACCCAATAAAGTGGCCAGTGAGTGTATGTACTATCCTTAATAAAACCCCAATTAACAAAACTGACAAGAAAAATTGAATTCCAATTTTTTTTTTTCAAATTCTTATTATTTTGGCACTGCTAATTTAACTTTGGGGCTAGCAGAAACTTCATTGGGAGGAAGCATTAAACATAGTTTGAGTGTTGGTAATAAAACAATAATGTGCTTGTTAATATCAGTGGCATTCATCATTACTACCCCAGTGTTCAGCACCTCAACATAATTATCAGTATGAGATCATGCTATCACATCATTAGCACAGTCACTCTTAAAGTCATGTTTATACCTGAATGACTTGCCCTTCAGATTCCTCAGCAGGTCCAGCTGATTCAGGGGTGGAATGAGTCTGGAAAAAGACAAAGAGCATTTTGTCATTCTGTCAAGATAGTTTCACCAACTCACTTTTCAAAGGTCAAAGCTTGCCTTTGGCCACTTTAAAGCTAATCGCATTTAGTCTGGCAGTTATCCATTCTGCAGGTCGTAACCTTTTCACCTCAAATTATTACTGGAGTGAAGCTGAACTTGAAGTAATTTCCAAACAGAAAAGACAACCAGTGATCTTTTACTACTAGGTGCACAAAAGGCAGAAAAATCTGTGTTGTGAAAGTCAAACAAGACAGTATATTTGCTGATTCATTCAGCAGTAAAAAAAAAAAAAAACTGGTTAAACCTGCAGCATTACATAGAGGTTCTACTGTATCTGTCAAGACTCCAAATCGGAAAATACCCTGATTAAAGCAGAAAATGAAAAGCCACAGCAGTGTGTGATCCGTCACAACAGACAGTTACATCTGATACAGCAAATGAGTTTGGAATACAATAAGAGGAGGAGAGTCAGTGGGTTCAGTTTTCTACTTTGATTCCCAGTTTTGAAATAGACGGCAGAATGTGATATGGGAAAACAGTTGTATTTCCTAAAACTGCTGAATAATCTCCAGCATTGCTTGGCCAATTTGATCACTTACCTGTACATTGGAACAGCTACAGTCTGCTCATAAAAATCCCAAGTGCATAGCAGATCTGTACGGGAAAGGTTGGTAGCATAAAACCTCCAAGCAGCCTGGATGGAGAGGTACACATCGTTTTAACTTTTCACCAGGGGCATATTTAAAAGATATGTGGGGTTGCATTTTTATTGTTTAACCTGGATGAGGCCTGCAGCAGGGTTACGTCTCTTCTCAAAATGCTTCTGCCTGTGCTGCTCTTGGACTTTGAGGGCAAAGCCAGAACCCAGGATGCCCTATACAGACACAGATATCCCAAAATGTAATTAGTGACCTTTACTGGCCAGGAGGAGGAATCACAACAACAGGAAGCTGTCTCATCCAACACTTTATAGAAGTCCTTCACAACACTGTCCAGTACCAGTCGCACAAAAACATGCAGTGAAGAGGCTAAGTTCACAAGCCTCGAGGTAGCAGATAAGTGAGAGAAATGCTGAGGGTTGAATGATGTGGCAAAACTAGTGACTGTTTTCAGTGCTGATGCAGCAGTCCATGTTTGTTGTTTGTCGTACACTGAACAAGTGTTAGCTGCTTGCTTAAAGCTTACTGCTGAGTTTAACAAATCCTTCAAATCTCAGGTGAAACACTGAACATTTAACAGCAACTGACATCAGCATCAGTGACTGAATTACACTATTATTGAAAAAGAGCTTTTTTGGTTTTCTTTTCCTTTTGTTTTTTGACTCAGAGCACATTTTTTTAGGAAGACATGGGTGTAAATATTAATATTAAGTATGCTGCTGCAAAGAATAATTAAATGTCCACTTTAGTCCTTAGATGCATGATTGGACCCGACACTCTTCCATGAGTGGGTCAAAAAGAATCAATGTGTTTTTATGCCGTTACTGTCATTTTGGTTAAGAATAATAATTTATATTATTGTTTATATACATTTTTTGTCCACACAAGAATGATTTCATGTTTGAAATACATTTATTTTTCACTTTACAACAGATTTTGAACATTTTGATAATTAAAAATGTAAAAGATAACTTAAAAATGTAAATGTTGTGATATAGAAAACCTATTTTTTGAGAAATACCTTGAAAATGAAACGATAAAAACTTTTCATTACTAAGATATTGCAAGAAAATGACCTCAGCGGGTCATTTTTGACTCACATCCTTAAATAAGGCTCAAAAAAACTAAATCAGAACTCAGATTTTTTTTGTTATGTATAACACATTTATGTTAACACAAATGTTTAAAAAAGAAAAAAACTAAAGTTTAACCACTTTTAAGTTTTTAATTTGCTTCCATACTAGTCCTATGTCCTCAGTTTAGACATAGAATTCAAGTGTTCTCTCTGTTTTTACAGTGTCTGACTCTGAAAAAAGGTGCAATTGAAGCAATTTTTAAAGACATCATGACTTTCAGTCCCGCTGATATGTTTTAGGGTTCAGACGGTCTATTAATTTAGAAATATTGGTAAGTTTCAAATATATCTGTTAACATGCTAAATATAAATAAGCATGTACACGCTACTCATTACTCATTAAAACATTAACAAACAGAAGATGGAAATTTGAATTTCATAAGGAAAGACATGGATGCACAGTTTCTTAGAGAGGCACACTGATGAGTATTGACACAGAACACCCTGATGGACAGAGATTAAATGAACACAGATGTGGATCAGACAGATGAGCACTTTAAGTGCACTGTTGCTAATGACATTTGGCTAAAAGCACTCCTGACAAGCCCACATACTTACAGCAGGAAGTGCAAAGAAAGCCACCCCGATCATACTGAAAGTAGCTGCCAGCAAGCGTCCGTTCCACGTTTTGGGAACCTTATCACCATAACCAATGGTGGTGAGAGTGATCTGATGGACAAAATAAACCAATATCATCCTTCAGTCTGAGTCCTGTGATATAGGTTGTACCTGTACTGAACAAAAATGGAAATGTAGCATGTAACATTTTATTTAATTCTATAATTTTTTTTTTAACATGAGAGTATAAATATATGTTGTTCCAAAACATCACTACAACAGAATGGGCATCATGAAACATCCAAGTACACTACCATTCAAAAGTTTGGGGTCACTCAGAAATGTCCTTATTTTTGAAAGAAAAGCAGTGTTTTCAATGAAGATACGGTCTAGACATTGTTAATTTGATAAATGACTATTCTAGCTGGAAACAGTTGATTTTTAATGGAATATCTCCATAGAGGTACAGAGGAACATTTCCAGCAACCATCACTCCTGTGTTCTAATGCTACATTGTGTTAGCTAATGGTGTTGAAAGGCTCATTGATGATTAGAAAACCCTTGTGCAATTGTGTTAGCACATGAATAAAAGTGTGAGTTTTCATGGAAAACATGAAATTATCTGGGCGACCCCAAACTTTTGAACAGTCGTGTAGGTTGTAACTGTACTGAACAAAAATGTAAATGCAGCATGTAATATTTTATTTAGTTCTGTAAATTCTTTTTAACATGAGGGAATATATATATATTAACATCACTACAACAGAATAGACATCATGAAACATCCAAGTATATTGGAAATGATAATGGGCAGATGGAGAGTGGAGTCAGAGACCACAATTCACAAGTCAATAACAAGTCACACATCTGTGTGACACAGACCTAATGATATTGTCAATGCTGCTTGTAGAATGCTGTGTCATGTTCCTGAAGGGCTTGGTAAAGTTAAAGTTGACATCTGGAGGGCAGGATTTCACTACTGTTCCAAAGTTTGGGGTCACTTAGAAATGTCCTTATTTTTCAAATAAGCTCTAACTGACTGGCAGCATCCAGCCAAAAGCCTGCTCTCATCTATCTCTTGTCATCTGTGGCATCGTGCCATTTAAATAAAGCTACATTTTAAAGTGGACTTTTATAGTCTCTTGTCAAGGAATCACCTGTATTCTGGACAAGCTGTGTGATTATTTTCCTTTAAAGCCACATCTGACCAGAAAGAAGATTAACTCAGTGGTTGAGAATTTGTCACCTATTGAACAGTTCAAAAACTTTTGGTGCACAATTGGCTACATTTACCCTTTTTCATCCATAACAATAGAAATGAGTCAGAAAAGAAGACCATGTGCATGCTGCATGTATGTTCTTCTTCAGTCAATCTTCTGATAAAAATAAAAAAATAATAATAAGGAAAACAGTCAATAAAGCTAGCATCACACCATGACAATATTATTATTTGTCAGAAATGCAAGGTATAAACCATGAAGTGAATATTTTACATCCTTGTTGTTATGTTTTTTAGAATGTAGTCTTACCAGTCCCCACCATAGAGCATCAGCGTAGGTCTCAAACTCAATATTTGACTCCTTTTCCACAGAGTAGACCAGGAATGAAGCCAGGATGAGACACAGGAAACCGATGTACCAGGCTGTGATGAGCTCCTACAGAGAACAGTAAGACAGCGAGCATTAGGGAATCTGAAGTAATAAAGTGTCATCTAGAAGGCCTTTCAAAGGTGGCACTGTGAACTCTGTCAGTGGGTGAAATGGCCACTCTAATAATATTGGATGTGATTATGAGTCCCAGGCCCTGTGGGGAAACCTAAGTTTTTCATCAGCGTGTTTATTTCCCTCGGCGACACGTGCTACAAATCCACTGCCTCTCCGTCTCACATCATCACACAAACACACACGAGCAAATTTTCCACAGCTAATCAGTGCAAGCAAATAATTGTTGTTTTAAGCTCATTAAAATAAAGCAGGGAGAATTGTGTTTCCTGTGACTGGATTACTTAGAGGAGACACAGTAGGAAACAGTGAAGTAACACAGCAGAAAGGCAAAGACTGCAGCAGTTTTAGCTCAGGCTCTGATGTTTCAAACCCCTTGTGAAGATGCAATTAACCAGTTTAACAGCCTGTCCTTCATTTATGCTGTGTTGGATCAATAAGCCATATTCAGCTTTGTGTGTCGGGTCAGTGCGGGATTGGTCGAGCTACTGATGAAAACCGGTACATAAGGCAGATTAACTTGCACCTTCTTAACTCATAATAGGACCACTTCAATAATTCTTCATGAAGACAAAGACCATCCAAATCTTAGAATAGAAGCATAATGTTAACGGTATGATTCCAGAAAATGCTGGAAGAAAGATAGAAGATAGAAGAAAGATAACTTGCTATGATGTATTGCAAGCTTTTAAAAAAAATCTTGAAGAAAAAGAATAAAGCTATTTCTTGCAGTATTTGTACATTTGCATCTGCAGACCTTTTCAGACATGAGATATGAACATAACTGCTTTATCAATCTGTTAAAGTTCTTTCATTCAGACAGAGATCACTTTTCCATCAATGCTCCTCTTATCTTAATTCATACTTACACTACTGTTCAAAAGTTTGGGATCACCCTGGCAATTTCACATTTTCCATGGAAAGTCACACTTTTATTCATATGCTAACATAATTGCACAAGGGTTTTCTAATCATCAATTAGCTCTTCAGCACCATTAGCTAACACAATGTAGCATTAGAACACAGGAATGATGGTTGCTGGAAATGTTCCTCTGTACTCCGATGTAGATATTCCATTAAAAATCAGCCGTTTCCAGCTAGAATAGTCATTTACCACATGAACAACATCTAGACTGTATTTCTGATTAATTTAATGCCATCTTCATTAAAGAGCATGGACCATCTGCACGGACATCAGCCACCCAGGACACTCCCTGTTTGTCCCACTGCCGTCGGGGAGGAGGTGGGAGGAGGGAACAGGTTCTTCCCCAGAGCTGTAGCCTCCATTACAGCACCTCCCTTCCTCTCCAAAGCCCACAAACATCCACAACCCAGAGGTGGAACTCTTACCCCACCGCCTACCCTCCTGCTCTTAAACAGACACTCACTGATGGACCATAAACATGATGATGTGCAATAAACCCCTCAACCTAAGCATTTTGTTTTACTCGCATCAGACACTTTAAAGCAGACATTGTACCTCATTGCACTGTTACACTTTTTTTATATACTTGTTTATATTTTTTTAATACTTATTTTTATAAACCTGTTTGTTGTTGTATACTATACTGTGTAGTTTTTTAAAAGTGCCAATAAAGTTTTGTTGTAGAAATGCAATGACAACAAATATCCGTGATTGAAAAGCTAAGGACATTTCTAAGTGACCCCAAACTTTTGAACGTTAGTGTGCATACCCACAACAGTGCTAGAGAGAGCTGCAGTAAAGGAGGTAAATATTTTGGCTGCATGGTACTCTAATATGCATGTACTCTGCATATTATTTGGGTAGAAAAACAAGTGTTTGATTTCACTGATCAAGCAGTGAAGTGAACATTCTCAGACTGAATTTTCTTGACTTTGCTTCCTTCATTGCTGACATTTCCAATCCCAACAGGGCTTATCAGACTGAACAAATGTTGAAATCATCCAATATCAAAGCTGTGTTTGGTGAGCTGGCTGTGCAGACTGACTGCATTTGGCCATTTTACAGTATTGCGATGAATTCAAGGCTAACTTCAGTGCAGTTAATATGACTGCAGAGGAGAGCAGATATAGTTCTAATTACCGCATACAACGGCTAATTATACCCAACTTCTGATTACAAAATTTAGACGGCTATAGACAATAATAGATGGTATTGGATCACCTTGCTGTGGGCATAAACTACAGATCCGAGCAGCTTCCATGTCCCTCCACGGCGGTCCATACGCAGCATGCGTAGGATCTGCAGGAATCTCAGACTCCTGATGGCCGAAGTGGCAAAAACGTTGCCCTGAGATCCAGCTGCCAGTACAGACACTGAGGCAATCAGCACCATAATGTCTAAAGAGAGAAACAAATCACAGTAATAGAAAACAACATATGTGCAGAAGCATGGGAAGGCAAGAGATAATACACTGGTTGTCCAAAAAAAAGTCGCACACTCTAATATTTCATTGGACCACCTTTAGCTCTGAGAATGACACACATTCGCCGTGGCATCGTTTCAATAAGCTTCTGCAGTTTCACAGAATTTATTTCTGTCCAGAGTTGCATTCATTTTCTACCAAGATCTTGCATTGATGATGGGAGAGTCGGACCGCTGCGCAAAGTCTTCTCCAGCACATCCCAAAGATTCTCAGTAGGGCTGAGGTCTGGACTCTGTGGAGGTTAATCCACATGTGAAAATGATGTCTCATGCTCCTTGAGCCACTCATTCACAATGTGAGCCCCATGAATCCTGGCATCATCATCTTGGAACGTGCCCATGCCATCAGAAAAGAAAAAAATCCATTGATGGAAAGACCTGGTCATTCAGTATATTCAGGTAATCAGCTGACCTCATTCTTTGGGAACAGATCATAACACTAACCCCCACAGGCTGGTAGGAACTAGCGATGATGAGTGCATCACTTCATCCACCTCTCTTCTTACCCTGATGCCCCCATCACTCTGGAACAGGGTAAATCTGGACTCATCAGACCACAAGACCTTCTTCCATTGCTCCAGAGTCCAATCTTTATGCTATCTATCAAATTGAAGCCTTTTTTCCCTTAGTAACCTCGCTGATCAGTGATTTTCTTAAGGCTACACAGCTGTGTACTCCAATCCTTTGAGTTTCCTCCACACTGTGCTCTTACTTTCACTATTAAACATAGCCATGAGTTCTACTGTTGATGTTCTACATTTATCTAAGAGTTTGTTCTGACCACATTTGTTCCTCGAAGATGATGGTTCACCATTATCCTTTAGATTTTAATAATGCATTGGACAGTTCTTACCCAGATATTAGTAGTTTCAGCAATCTCATTAGATGTTTTCTTTGCTTGATGCAGGCCAATAATTTGACCCTTCTGAGACAGATTAACATCCTTTCTACAACCACAGGATATGTCTTCCAACATGGTTGTTTAAGAAATGAGAAGCTCCTCACTGCCTCAGCTGGGGTTAAATAACTTGCTGCCAGCTGAAACATATTAAGAACTGCAGTAATTATCCAATGGAAGGATCTTACCTATTTTGCTTAGTTAAATCCAAGTGGCAACTTGTTTTTGGACAGGCAGTGTGTAACCTCGATCAAATCAGACATAGTTTCAATGGAAAAACAATACAGTGTGTCTGTGAGAGATCAAGGTGACAGAAATGACAGAAAGCAAAACACAAGCTGACACTGTTTTCTCACCTATGACACAGAAAGGCTTTCTGGCAAATTTTAATCTCCCTCTCCATCCTCTGTATCGACAGCAGCAGCCTGCAGCCCAAATCCTCACAATGTACTCCACTCCAAACACCACAATGGTCACAATTTCCTGTGGAACAAACCAAAATGTGGAATTTAACCTTGTGACATCAATATATATGCAGGAGATGATTAAATCAAATTAAACAACACCTACCAAGATGTACAAGGCACTCTCTGAGCTGTTTTTGAACTCTCTGATGGTGGCAAAGACTGAGAGTATGAGGCAGGAGAAGACCAGGAGGAAACTGAAGGAGGTAAGAGAGGGTAAGAAAAAAGTTACTGTATGTCACTGGCAAACTTGTTAAATCCTGTGTCCGATAGATTGGAAGCTTAGTAGTATTTTCAATAAGACACCTTGCTTAATTTTTTTAGGAAAAATACAGACGTGCAATGTTAGTGAAAGGTTTCTGAGGAATTTTACTGCTCAATGACAGCAAACACAAGACATGCTAAGGAAGAATTACCTTAAAATTCACAACTGAGACACAGAAAAATGAGAATTAAAAATCTATTAGAAAAGTATTAACAAAAAACTGGAGAACAACTGTATTCCAGCTGTTTTTATTGTATTAAGTGACAGAAATCACTTAAGTCACATAAGAAGCGTGAAGTTTTTCCTTTGTGTTGAACATGTTTGCACAAAAATGTTTGAATCCAGCAGTCTGTGAGTGAGAAGAGAATTACATCAGCTTCCTGTGTGTGCTCAGTGTCTTTAGACAGAGTGGGTGTTTCAGGAGCCGTTCACTGGAAAGACAAAAGCTTTTCCATAACTCCTTCATCCGCTTTCTGTGGAAGTCATTAGCAATATAATTTGTTTGAAAAGAGAGTTCATGTCAGTAGTAGTAACTGTTTATGTTTGGACAGTGATGATTCCTACATATCTTGATCTCGAGACTATCAAACATGTGAATAAGGTTACTTAGCTGATATGGATTCTAACAGTTGTCAAATAGGGCTGTCAACTGTGAACCAATCTGACTTCTGCACAACACAACTGATGGTCCCAACACCATTAAGAAGGCAAGAAATCCCACAAATAAACCTTGACAAGGCACACCTGTGAAGTGAAAACTATTTCAGGTAAGTACCTTATGAAGCTCACTGAGAGAATGCCAAGAGTATGCAAAGCACTAACCAAAGCAAAGGGTGGCTGTTTTGAAGAATCTAAAATAAAAAACATGTTTTGACTTATTTCACACTTTTCTGTTAACTACATAATTCCATGTGTTCATTTATAGTTTTGATGCCTTCAGTGAGAATCTACAATATAAATAGTGACGAAAATAAAGAAAATAACATTAAATAAAAAGGTGAGTTCAAAGTTTTGGCTGGTAATGCATAAAAAGTGATTCATTTGGCTAAATTTGGTAAGTGACTTCCTGATACCTTTAAGCACAATGATGTGACTAGAAGACATATCGATTGTACTCCACCCACCAAGAAGACTGGCTGAGAGCATCAGACGAGCGCCCCATTGGATGGAAGATAACATATGATTTAAAGAGTAAGAGGCAGAGACGGACCTCAGGGACGTTCTTTAGAAAAGATTTCCTGGAAGAAATCCAAAGCAGAACTAATAGAGAATGCCTGATGAAACCCAATACTAGGACAGTACAGGATTTTAAGAGACGCAGCTACAACCCACAGTACAGATGCTGTGGAATGTCAGCATGTATTTCCTCAGAACAAGAACGGGCGTTCCACTGTGAAGCTCACACTACACTAAAGTTATGTAATTTACTAATAAACACCATGAGATGCAATTTAAAATTTTGCTATGATTCAATACAGTAAGAGTGGGCTGATGATAGAGATGATCGAAGCTTGTGACTTACAGCCATCAGCCTCAACCGTAAAACCACCTTTCTAATATTGTGTAGGTCCCCTTTGTACTGCAAAACAGCTCTCAGTTCATTGAGCCTGAACTCCAGAAGACCTCTGAAAGTATCCTAAGTATAAAAGATGGAGACATCAACAGCAGATCATTCCAGTCCTGATAGCTGAGTGGTGAGGCCTCCATGGGTTGCACTTGTCTTTCCATCTCCTCCTACAGACACTTGATCAGATTGAGATCTAGAGAATTTGTAGTCAAAGTGAACACCTTGAATTCATTTCTTGTTCTTTGTACCATTCCTAAACAAAGTTTACAGCATGGCAGAGAGCACCATCCTGCCAATAGAAGCCGACGCTATAATGTTAAGGTACATACTATGAGTCACATCCACATGAATGCAGGATCCAAGATTTCCCCACAGAACATTGTCCTGAGCATCACACTGCCTCTGATGACTGCTGCCTAATATATCCCACCCACCGAGTGCCATTCCACTGAGATCACCAATGATGCTCACGTCACCTGTTGATAGATTTAATGTTGTAGCTGATTGGTGTTTAAAACTAAAAGCTCCACTACGATGTTTGCTGCTGGACAGGTTGCATGCCACAACTGGAAGTTAAACTAGAGTACATGTAGTAAAAAACAAAAAAACTGCAAGCTAAAAGAGGCAAAAAGAAATAATCGTTATTATTGGTTTATCACTACAAATAACACCTTTCTATTACACATCATCATTGCATCTATTACTATTATAAAATACTGATATGTGCAGCTTTCAGAATGCAGAAGGAGCTAATACAGGCCTCACACACAGACTTGAAATTTTCTGCATCGTGTCACATCCCTGATAAAACCTACCTTCACTGTCAACATATTTAAACCAAGGCTTACACATATGCTGCAACATTTCATCAAATAAGTCTGAATTTAAACATAATGTTCCGTTCACAACAGCAAAAACAAAAACAAAAACCTTCTCAGTAGCCATAATTTGATATAAACATACAGTACAAATGTAGACAGACAATAAATGCATTGGCAGATCACTACTCATTCTTTGTCCTTTTTTTCCTTCTTTTTATATATATATATATATATATATATATATATATATATATATATATATATATATATATATATATATATATATATATATATATATATATATATATATATATATATATACATATATATATATATATATATATTATATATATATATATATATATATATATATATATATATATATATATATATATATATATATATATATATATATATATATATATATATATATATATATATATATATATGTATATATGGATAGAAAGACAGATAGACAGACAGACAGACAAACAGACAGACAGACAGACAGACAGACAGACAGACAGACAGACAGATAGATAGATAGATGGATAGATATAGATATATGTCTCATTTATTCCATGTTTGCTTGTTCATGGCTTTCCCTGTTTATATGACAACCAAACTGCAAAGTTTGGTGTCTCTTAACTGTTTTAAATTTTTGCTGTGTTTTTTCTGTATATTTTCATATTTTGTCGTGTTTTGTCGGCTGCTGATGGAGGTTTCTGCTGGGAGAAGAGTTTATTCATGAGAGGAGCTTTTTTCATTGAGACAGAACAAATCTGGACAGCAACATCTAATTCCAATGGACATCTTGAGGTGTTTTCATGGTTGCCGTGCTGGTGCAAAGGCGAAGGCTAGGAAATGGAGATACAAGCCCTTTCTTCCATCAGTCATGGGAAACGTCAACTCTCTGCCAAACAAAAATGGCGAGCTGGAGACATTGGTGAAGACTGACAAAACATACCGTGAATGCAGTCTCCTGTGTTTTACTGAAACCTAACTATTAAATAATGCAAATCACACATTTAAATAAGCAGAAGTACATTTGTAATTGCCATACTGTGGATAATTTCTTTTAAAATAAACAGTCATACAACTGTTCATATACAGATTTTTCTTAGACTGTAGCTTGAATTAATTGGGCTTGAGATGCCCTGACATTTGCACATCCATCATCTTAGAAACACAATTTTATCTCTGAAAATATCATTGTAACAACCTTTGCAGTCTTAATCATCATATCATTTATCTGCTTCTCAATATTTCCTTCAAGTCAGCTTTAACTACAAAGTTGTCACTCGGTAAGCAAATTCAGAGTGAATGTGACTCATTAATACCATCAGATTTTTCTGTTTATCAGTTGTCCATCCCTACTGACATGCAAGTTCATCTAAACCTTTACTTTGTGTTGTGCTTCATCCAGGCCTCACCACTAAGCATCAGCGATCCTCACCAAGGATCCCTAACAATTATCCTTGAAATATAATAATACTTACAGATAATTATTTTAATTTTCTATTGTTTTAATCAGTCGCTCATATCCCCTCTCCTGCTGCTGCAGTTTGAGCTTGGTCCTATCAAACTCTTCACTGTCAGCCAATCAGAATGAAGCAGCAGAGACCAGTGGTGTGTGGTGACTGTAAAGTCAAAGGATAAGCCTGTTTTTGGTTTCCTCTCTATGATTTTCTTTATTACTCTCTGTCAGAGGCATAAAGACGTGGCAACAAAATTCTATAAAAGTATTCAGCTTGAAACTACATCATTTCTACACATTTCACTTTGTTCAGTTAGACTGAGCTCATTCTCCCTTTCATTTTACAGTAAATGTGTGTTTCTAGCATCTCATACATCATTAATGGATACAGCAGTCAAAGCTTGATTAATAAAACTGAACAATGCACCGAGAAAGCTTTTGTTACTTTCTGTAGTTCGTCAGTATATTGGATTTGGATTATTAAATCTCTGAAAGCTGTTGAAAAGCTTCTCTGGTGTGTTGGAGTTGTGGTCAGTATGGATTTTGTCCCGTTAAATTGAAAACACTGTTTGCTGTTAGTTTTCTTGCATTCTAGGTAAGAATTTTTGCTTGACAAACTGCTTCAGTGGTTGTTACATGTGAGGAAAGGAAAAAGGATCCTCTCTGATTCCTCTTAGCAGTCATTCGATACCTGATGATCACCGTTATCGCCTCTTCCTGGAAGACTGAAAGTGAAAATGACGTGTGCACACATTGCTGTTTTGACAGTACCTCCTCTTTCCAAGTCCAGAAAAACAAAACTGTTGTGTGTTTTGCTGTTCAGCTGATGGAATTTGCAGCAAATCCCTGAAGTGTGCATTTGTATTGCAACTCTGTGGGGATCTCTGGTAATCCTGTTTTTCTACTGCAGCGTAGCCATGAGGCATATTAAGGTCAGTCAGTCAAGGACTCAGACACTTCACATCTTGTCATTTACAGTACTTTGGCTTGTCACTTTGACTTGCCATTTCTTCATCTGAAGACCAGCACTGCTTTTGTATAGTGAAAACATAACATTTTGCTCATAGTTCACAACTGTGCATTAATCACCTTATAGAAATTGTTCCTGTATTATTATTATTATGAGGGTATCTGTTTTGTTTGTTTGTTTGTTTTACTTTAGGCAGAATGAGGCTACCTGCTTGTTTTTTTTTCTTCTCCTGGCTGTAGTCTCACATTTAAGGGGCAAATGAAAGTGACATCAACCTTTTCATCAAACTCTCTGCATGAAATGTGTGTGAGGAGTGTCTCTCACAATGCTATTCCTTTACCAATGTGATCATTTCAGTGCAGCTTTCTGAAACTTCCAAAGCCAAAAAATACACTGTAATACTGCACAATATCAGTTCTACATGTTATTGAACTTTTGCATCAACTGCATGCTGGGCCTCCAGCTATTAAGTAAATGCTGAGGACAAATACAGGCTGGCTGCGAGTCTAATGGGAGATCAATTTATGCAGCTTTCCTGACTTGACCTTGCCAAGCTCATCAGTACTGCTAATGAAGACACTTGCTGATAAAGGAGGGGGACAGAAGTGCAAACAATCAGCTCCTAAGGATACTCGTCTTACCATCAGCAGAGTTCTCTCTCCATCGTACTGTATGTGGACATATGTGGCAGCTAATAGTTAGGAGTCCATGTGGGAAACAGTTTTACTAACATGTGAAATTGCTAACATGCTAACATTGTATTTATCTCTCATAATAATAAGCTAATAAATTAGCAAGCAGATATCCAACTTTCTATAAGAATGCAAATAAAGTATGCACCAAAGGTGAGTACATCCCATCTATATGTCAAATCATTTGAAATTGTACCATAACTGTGTCACTTCTATGCTGAACAGTGGAGTATTTGCTTTTATGTAAAACTGAAAATTTCTTCCGATGCTTTATATAGCTACACCTATTTTTGAAACCTACTTAATGGTTCTTAGCATGGAGGATACTAGATTTTTGGTGAGATGTTCTGTCATGCTGCTGCGGAGGCTGCAGGGCTTTGAGGAACTCGTACATCTCGGTCTGTCCACCACTGAGGCAGCTCGATCCCACGTCCCCTGCCGTGTGAAGCCGGTCTTTATAGCAGCAGATGCAATGAGCTGCAGGTGTGAGGCTCTCGCAGCTACGCCTAATCCACTGATCAGCAGCTGCAGAGAGCCTCACAGACCAGCAACACACCGGCAGGGGAACGGCTGGCCGGAAGGGGGCGGGGCTAGGCTAGGCCCATGACAGTTGCACCTGTGCTTCAGATGATTTTTAGTTGGTTACTGACACGCCCGTGTCCTTTACCATTTCTGTAAAGTCACAAAATCTGATTTTTCAGGTCTTCTGACAGTTCTTTTCCATGTTAAGCACAAGCGAAACAGAAGCTCTTATACTTGCCCCTGACAAATGGATAGCATCCATTAAGCAGCATATTGGGCCATTAAGAGACTGTTAATCTTGCCTTTGAAATCTAGGTGAGATTCTTGACCAGTCTCTGTCACTAGACAGCCATGTCGTCAGTCAGCTAACATGTTCCTGTTTTTTCCATCTGTACAACATAGCTAAATTAAAATCCATGGTATCTAAGGTGGAATTGGAGATGATTTTATGTTCTTTTATTTCATCATGTTTAGATAATTGTAATGCCCTTTTTACTTGTTTAAATCAGTCCTCTCTAAACAGCTTTTGACAGTCCAAAACGCAGCTGCTTGACTTTTAACAGGAACTAACTGGAGATCCGACATCACCCCAGTCCTATCCTCTCTTCACCGGCTCTCGATCAGTTCTCGTGTTTATTTATAGTGCTGGTGCTAACTTTTAAGGCTTTGTGTGGTCAAACACCACGGTATATTGTTGACCTCCTTTACGCTTAAGCCCCGAATAGAGCTCTCAGGTCAGGCCAACAAAAATTACTTGTTGTCCTTCTAACCAAGTACAAAACCCGTGGTGACTGTGCTTTCCAAGCTCTCACCCCAAAGCTGTGGAATGCTCTTCCTCTGCAGCTGAGATCAGTCGACTCCTGTGAAGCTTTTATGAGGCAGCTGAAAATGTTTTTATTCAGACAGGCTTTTGGTTGACATGTAGCCGCTTTATTTTGTTTATTGTTTTTGATGCACTGTACTTTAGCTGTTACTCTACTGTTTTAACAATTTATTACCTTGCCCTTACCTCATTAGTTTTTTTTTATTTTCATTTGTTTTATTGTTTTATTATTGTTGTAAAGCACTTTGTGATTTTGTATCTGTGAAAGGTGCTATACAAAATAAATTTTGCTTACTTACTAACTTAAGTCATGATGCATCAGTGCAAACAGACACAGTCCATAAGTCCCAAACTGAGAAAGTTCTTATGTTGTCTTTTTAGTTTCAGTGATGACAGGTTTTTGAACTTGTGTGTCAGTGATCATATGTGTATTTATCTCTGTTGCCTTGAGTTTCTATGCTGGGGCCTCTATTTTCAATATAGTCTCTCTAAAGTATTTGTTTTTGATTGGTCATTAGAGGAAATTCTCTACTTATCAACTTATAAATAATGTAATTTTGTGAGGTGCTGCAAATTTGAATCATTTGACATTTAAGTAACATTGTACGGGAGCATATTCACTTCTGCTGTGTGTTCAAAAGAACCCTAGATCAAATAATACTGTATAGAAAAAGTGCTTTATTATTCCTTTTACTATGATTATAGTTTTGTTTTTATACTGTAGTTTCCAATATATAGTCCAATAGAGGGATTCACTGTTTTTTTTTTTTATTCCATTAAAAACCACCATTACAAAGCTGCATGTTTCAACTTTTGATAAAGTAACTCTGAAACTGTGTGTGCTGTAGTACACATACAAGCACACATGGCCATAGTGTTGAGTTCTATTTTACAGCATCTCATCTGCAATAAAAAGCCACTAAGAGTATAAAGCACATTCCTTTTTGTACTTGATAAACAGTTAGGGCCACCAACACACATCCACTTGTTGCCAGAGAGGCCCAGGCAGCATCAGTGAGAACATGACTACTGATCAATCAAGTTGAGGGGACTGTTGTTGGAAGTAGAAAAGCCTGCATTTCCTCCTGAGCTGCAGATAAAGAAACATTGATTTGCCCCGCTCAGCACAACACTGCCTACCCAGACATACTCATCACACTAAATTTAGACTGCGACGAACCCAAGGCGAGCAAATACGGAGGAAAGGACTTTTCACTAATCATATAGTGCCTGCGGAGATCCAGTGCCAGAACTGCAGCGTCCACCCTGTCAGGGGAGCTGTGAGGATGACTTACTGGGACATTCATCTTGTTTAAATAAATGCATAAGTGACCCAGGTACCTGTTGACGTTGTGTTAATTATGAGCCACAAAGGTACCTTGCTGTGCTTTCAGCACTCACAGCAGGGGAACACAGAAGAGGTTTTCCTATTCTGAAGAGATAAATCTTTAATTCATGTGCAAAATAAAAGTAGTCTGTGAATGAAGGAAGAAATAAAAGACATGAAAACATTCCAGTCCTGCACTGTAAAATAATGATTCTATAACTAGTTTTGCAGCAAATAATGTGATATAATGTAACTGAAGTGGCAAAATTACTGAAATGCTCCAACAATGACTAAGTGTGACACTGAATGTTACTCTTAAAAAAAGAGCTG